>NW_027470087.1:0-45864 GCF_051020765.1 Lasioglossum baleicum | reverse complement strand
CGCCTTACCACGTACCGAGTGCGTGCTCTGTCTACTAGCGAATTAATCGCCGTTTATCGTCAGCGTTCGAAGGTAATCCTCGGCGCGGGGCAGGAGAAAGCTGGTGGTAAAAATAAGAAAACGAAAGACGAAATGAAAATGTATACTAAGCGACTAAATTAGCTTAAGGTTGCGCGGTTCTCCGACGATGCGATATCAGGTTGGAGGAAAGAGACGAGGGTGCCGGAGTGTGGCGTAAACACCGGACGTCACGCGTATCGAAACGAAAGACGAAAGCACACGAGAGACCGAAAAATCAGAACGTTTACAACGATGCTTCGTATGTATATTATTTCTTTGCAATCACTGATGTAAATAAATGCAACAGTTTCAAAGCAGTCGGCTGAATCGCTCGGCTGACGTCAACTTGATATTCTGTGCTTTGCTTCCCATCGACTCGCCGCCTTCTCTTTCCTTTTCTCTCTCTCTCTCTCTCTCTCTCTCTCTTTTTTAGCGTCCATCAACCGGTCGTTGCTTGGCGGAAAAGCGGAAAAAATCTCGCTCCACCGTTATCGTGTCCTTGCCCATCGGTGCGCGAACTTTCGTTGATTTAACGAACGAACTGTTTGACAGCTGCCACGACGAGTTCTGCGACCAACGTACCCCGTTCAACGATAATTATCCGCGGCGACGTCATCGGGATAACGGAACCAATGTTGCCTCGTAATTGGACAATGCGTCTTTATTATTTTCCACGAGAATTGAACGTTATCGTGCAAAACGGCCTCGCGGAGGATCGCGGCCGCTGCATTCGCAGAAATGTCCGGGTCACCGGTCAGGAAACACAGATACTGTTAGTCCTAATCAGCAATTCGCGATAACGACAATCGAAGCTACGATTAAAAGCTGTCAGGGAAACTAAATATCACTCGGATGACTTTCCGCGCGAGAATAGCGGGTAGCAGTGCTAGTGGCAGACAGTGTAGCGAATAGATTGACAGATAGAACTCGAAATGCAATAGGTTTCGCCTGCGATGATTTAACTACGCGATCGCATCGCGCGAAAACAGTTTTCGGAATTCGTTTATAATGAACGCGAGCAACGTGCTCGAAATGTCCATGGCAAAATCATTCGGACGAGCGATTAACAGCGATATCGTGTAACGCCTCCATGATATAAAATTATTATCGGTTATTTGGCTCCGAAATGCCCACTTGAAATTCAGATTCGGTAATTAGTATCGCTGCGAGCATTAACGACAGAGTACCGCGGACAATGTTGCCTCGAATTATTCTGTACGTGTAATTTCGTTTCTCCTCTATTCTTCTTTCCGTATCGAGCGCGTTTTCTTCCCGCTACGCGTGTTCCCTTTGTTCGTCGCTCGAATAATACTCACTTGGACTAATGCCCACGAAATTATTCTCGATTGTTGCGCAGATTTTGTTCGGTGATTCTCGCGGAGACCGGAGCGGTCGGGATTCGAAACGACCAACGTTCCGTCTGCTTGACAGAGGAATGCGAGGAATTCGGTAAAGTTTCGTTGAAAATTTCGCGGGAATAGAAAAGAAACTTTTTCTTTTACGATCCTATGAAACAGCTAGGGTGATACTAACGAACATGAACGCTTCTGTGGATCCGTGCATGGACTTCTATGAATATGCATGCGGCAATTGGCCGAGAACAGATTCACTTGCAGCTGCAGGGAATTCCGGGCGAATGCGAGCGGCCTCTGATAGCGAGAACAAACGGAAAGTCGAGGGTAAGTTTCAGCCGTTCCGCCAACTTTTCTCTGAACTAACGAAAACGATATTGCAGAGATGTTAAAGTTGGAACTGCGAGGCGATGAAATTCCTCCGGTGAAGATAGCCAAGCGCTGGTACAAAGTCTGCATGGACAAAGGTAGTTAGTCAAAGTATTAATAAAATGGAAGAAACGAGGAAATTCACGGTAGGGAATGCCGAGGTTTGAGCAAAAATTCCGGGAAACCGCGGCTCGAAGACAGAAAAGCCCGAGGATTCTGCTATCGGGCAGAAAGTAGGGAGTTTCATCGTCTCGATCGTTTCCATCTGTTTGCAGAAGACATGAACGAACGTGGCATGAGACCATTAGTCTCGATGTTGAACGAAATCGGCGGATGGCCGATAACAATGCAGCGAAACGCGTGGAACGGGCGGAAATGGCAGAATATCGACGATTATTACGCTCATTTAAGTGGATCCAATTTGTTGCACGATGTTCGAGTCACGACATACGGTCATAATTCGAAAGAGCTGACCGCGGTGGTGAGTAATCGATTCTCCGACGCGTCACGATTTTCCAAATTCTATTTCGCCCTTTCAGCTCGACGTTCCTGACATGCCGCCGTACTCCTGGCTGCTGGCGACATTTTTCCACGAGGAAAACAGCGGGACAGACGACCGCGAAAACCACTTGCAGGACATCCAAAAATATCGAAATTTCATTTCGAAAATTGCCTCGAGGATCGCCGAGAGCGGCGGTTCGAACGCGACTTGGGATCAGGTGGAAGAAGACATCTCGGATATACTTACTTTTCAGTGGAAATTGTCGAAGGTTTGATAAATTTTCAGAGAGTACACCCTTCTCACGAATCCCGCGTGTCTGTCTAGGATTGTCATTCGCAGATAACGAGTCTAGCTGATGATTACGTCAACACGACCATAAAAGACTTCCAAACTTGGTACGATAATCTGCGACCGCTTACGGAAAGATCCGCTGTGAGAGAAATTCTCTTTTCATCGATTTCGAATGCGCGTGTCTTTGAATAACGAAAGGGTTTGCAGATAAATTGGACGGACAAGATAATCGGTGTGTTTAAAGAGGCAGGCATCGATATTCCGAAAGACACGACCTTGAAACTCGCCTCCCCTGGGTATATCCGGAAATTAATTCCCCTACTCGACGGAAGTTCGAGCAGAACAATAGGTAAGAAGGATGATGTTCGCTCTAGATACTTGTTTTACACTATGGATAATCGTGGCGCAGCGAATTACCTTCATTGGAGCTTCGTCTCGTCGATGATCACGAGGACCACCGACGAAATGAGGCAGTTGCACGAGAAAATGGTGGACTCGGACACAGAGGTGCCAGAGGACAGGTTCGTATTTTTAACGAATTTCAATGGCAAACATCTTGCCACGTTCGGTTTGGAACGAGTTTGAGATCGTTGGAGGTGAAAATTATAAGCTAACACGAACGACGTGGCATCCGAAGAGCGCTAAACACTCGACTGGCATCTATGGTCGAATTTCACGTAGATTTGGAAGAAAGGAAGGTGGAGATAGGGTTGAATTTGGACGATGGCGTGCACGAATGTTGCAGCACGTGGCGGCGATTTAATTTCGATTAGTTCGAATTACCTGGCCGCCGGTGGCGCGATTATTTCCCGATTATTTCCCGATTATTCGTAGATCGGACTTGTGCATCGCAGAGGCCAAGATACAGGACGTGATCGCGTACGAATACTCGAAGAGATATTTCTCGAAGGACGCTGTGAACAAGGTAAAATTTTCGTACAGTTCGTAGGAAAGAGTGAAACGTGTTAGAATTTCGTATGGGTCAATGGAACGAATGAAAAATTTTCATTTTCGGTGTACCAGACGTTGGACGCGTTGGACGATATGAGAAAGGAAGCGGAGGTCGATATCGGGGAATCGAATTGGGCGAACGAGACGATAAAAGACCTGGCTTTGAGACGAATTAGACTGATAAAGAAAAATATCGGTTATCCGGATTGGTACAACAACGCGACAATTATGGAGAATTATTTTGGAGAGGTACGTTTGGTTCTTTGATTACAGGAGAGTTGAAGATGAAATGCAATTTAATTTTTATTCGCAGGTGACAATGGGGTCGAGGTACTTTGAAAATGCTTTGAAATTTTTAAAGTATTATAAATTAAAGGAATTGAGGCTTTTGAAGCACGACGACGTAGCGAAATCGTAAATAGTTGCATTACGATTAATCACGATTGTAATTACATCGCGATTGAACGTTCGTTTTTATTTTTTTATTTTTGTTATATTTAGATGGCTAATTAATCCTTTGACCGTGAACGCGTTTTATTTGACCGAATCGAATTCGATTAGTAAGTTGCCTCGATTTTCACGATTCGAGTATTTGCGACATACTTACGAAGTTTCTTCTTTTTGTATAATTATTTAGTTGTACCACTGGCCAATTTACAGAAGCCATTCTTCAGCAAAAATCAACCAAAGTGCGTATCGAAATTCCTGAGTAAATTTCTATTCGAAAATTGGATGTTTAATCGCGATCATTTTTCTTCCAGCACGGTCAACTATGCATTGACTGGACAACTTCTGGCTCATGAAATGTATCATCCATTTGACGAGCTAAGTGAGTAATGATTTTTCGAGATGCGTGTCTTGTATCTTGCTAACTTGAAAATATTTTCAGGACACCTTCACGACGAACACGGCAAAACGGTAACCTGGTCAGAAGCGATGACAAAAGGATACTATGAAAGTGCGCGATGTTTCATCGATCAGTATGATAATTACACTTTGAACAGAACACCATCTGGTCCAAAAATCATGGTAACGATTCGTTTTATCTTCGACGAATTTTCGTTGCAAGATATACGCTTTATGAAATATACACGCAAATTAATTCGCAGAATTATGGCAATCTTACTTTTGACGAGAATATGCCAGACACCATGGGATTAAAAACCGCGTTTAAAGCGTACAAACGAAGGGAGAGGATAAATGGGAGACCGGAATCAGCGTTACCTGGACTAGAAATGTTCGACAATGATCAAATTTTCTTTCTGTCGTCTGCCAATGTATGCATTTCATTAGAAATAAAATCTTCTTACGAAGTCGGCTCCCTATGATTCTAATATTCGGTTCGGTTGTGTTTTCATTTTATTTCTTCTTTTCTGTTTTCAAGTTATGGTGTGCAAACGAAAATTTCGAGTCTTCAGTGACAAAAGCCAAATTAGACGCGCACAGCATTGCACGATTGAGATCTATCGGCGCCCTTTCGAACAATCAGGATTTCGCGTACACATTTTCCTGTCCTTTGGGCAGCCCGATGAATCCTCAGAAAAAGTGCAACATTTGGAAAATGTAACAGGTACATGTCGATTAATCGTTTCAATAAAGTAATTCAGATGTAATAAAACAGACCAACAAAGAAGTGCAAATTCAGCAAAATTTTGTCTTTGGAAATTTTATTTCAATCTCGTATCCCATTTACCACGATATTTAGTACTAATTGATAAATTTCCTTCGCTATTTATCAATCGCTCATTGAATACGAACGTTTTGTAGCGTTAACAAATTTGCCACTCGATGATACTAATAGCACTGTTCAACCAAAATTGTAATCTGCAATACCCATTGGTAGGATCACTTATCGATATTACAGAAAATTTATCGCACAGTGTAATTCTATTTAAAAAGTAATAAAGAATACGCAATTTTCTGAGCAAATAGTTTATTTCGCATCTATATAAATGCTCGTAAGCAACCGTCAGTTTTACACGCAATAATTATTTTCTTCGACTAACACGGAAGAAAATCTTTTCACACCTGCTTCGAGTTTACCACGGTCCCTAACCTAGCCGTGTATCTTCTGTGTTATCGATTCGGAACTTACATCTAGTTACCATCAGTCAGTAAATGCTAGTTTTACCTATCAACGACACGAACGTTTTACCTTGCTTCGAAAAGAGGGGAAAAAATACGAATATCGTTTCGAACGTCGGTCAAAAATTTTTTAACGAAGAATATATGTTTCAGGTTTGGATACAAGGTCAATGAAAGATGACGCGGCTGGAAGGGCTGATTTGCAAGTCAACATCCGAGAGATCCGGAATGATACCGAAGCTTCCGGTTTCCTCGACGCCCGGTTTCCTAAAGAACAGCTCCCTCAACAACGTACCCTCGCAGGATGGTTTCTCCAGGTCGTACTTGCTCTTGATACGTAGATTCTGCTGTCGACACGAGATGGAGTCCTTGTCCAATTCCTCTTGGACGCTCCTATTAAAATGCAATTTACAATGAAAAGCCAAAACAACCCCGAGAAACGAAGCAGGTCAGAGACTCGTTTTATTTGCAGCAAACAAACTCGCAATTTGTCGCATAAAGTCGCCGTATAGCTTTATTTTCCCTTACTATAACCCCGTAAATGAATTTCCCTCGCAGGAATCTCCCTCGCAATACCCTCTTTCTTTAAACGGAGGAATTCAACTCTGCCTCCCTCCAGCCCGTTTACCCCGAAGTATTAAATCCGGTCTGCTACGACCTTTAATCGGTTAATAAACTGTTCTTACTCCGTTGTCTCGGACTCGTCGGTTTGACAAGCTTGATGAGCCCGTCTCGCGACGTCTTTATTACGTTCCAATCTTTCTGCAGCCAGCAAATCCTTCGTCCTTTGAAATTTGCCCTGAAGGGCGTCGCTTTCCGACTGCTTCTCCACGAGGGCGTTCTGCAATCGGCATTTCTCCCTCACCAAGTCTTTCACCGTCTCCGTCAGCTCGAAGAATTGTTTCTCCTGAGCGGCGACCTGTCGCGTCAACAACTCCAGCACATGTGAAATCCGAGTCTTCAAGTCCTTCGCCTCGATCCGCGTTTGGTCCAGCTAAGGGCGAAACGCGATATGACTTCCGGCTAACTTTTTCCATTGAATTTTAACGCCGGTTCCTGTCTAAGCATCGAATTTAAAGAGCGTGGGGCAAGTTTCTGCCCAAGGCGTCAACGATCTGGAACCTAAGTACACCGTTGGCTCGATAACACAGAGTTTTAAGCGATACGAGATCCTTTCCCGAAAGGAAAGACGTATAGAACACGTCGACACGTCTTAGCTTCGTAAAAGCAAAGAGGTTAACTTTGATTTAGAGTCGACCAACCTAATCTAGCGACGTCTAGATTCGCGATCACTCGATCCACGTCTAACCACTATTTTTACCATCCGACGATACATATTACCGTCATGAGTGAAGCTTATTCTCCTCATCGCCGTTTATCACAATCGACGCCTTCTTTTCCCGCTTTAGCCTTCCTATCTCGATGGATTTTGCTTTAAATCGCCGCGCTCTTTTATCGCGTTGTGAGAAAGGTGCGGGGAACAGAAAGTGGAAGGGCAGAGATGCGGAGGAAATCGCTGGAATAACTTGAAAGCAAAGCGTTACTTGGAATTCTAATTGCTTCTTCTCGGTTTCACGACGGTCCAGTGATTTCTCGTACTGATTTCTCATCGCCTGCTTTTCGGATTCGCTGACGGTCAGCTCAGCCTTGGTGTCACGCAGCTCCTTGGTGCATCTGCGCGACAAAAACCGTTCTCGGTCGTCTGTTCTCGCGAGATTGCAAACAGTCCGTGCGGCAATGGGAATTATTACGCGTTTACGCCAAAGGAAAACTCGGCTATGGTCGATTTACTTTTGCCGCGAGAAACCGGAGGACTGGTTGGCCGGATTTTTTGCCCTGTTCCCGACAAAGTTACGGGGTCGCGTGTAAAATTCCAGGCGAAACGTTCGTTTAATTCGCCCGCGTTAATTGCGTAATTCCCGATCGGTAATTTATTATCGCAGACGGAGCGAGAGTCGTGTAGCGTAGTCGCCATTATCTTAATTGAGATCGAGGTTCGTACGGCAATATGCAGATCGTGGGGGAAAAATCTGGACCAATGGCTGTTAGCTTACTGTCGGAATAACGCGATCGTTCCCAAGGGTTATCTCGACTCGTCCACACGCTGCACGCGAATTCCACGCTCGAAACTTTTAATAGGCATAGCTGGCTCTAATCAGTTTCTCCGATAAATCTCTCTGCACTGGTCAAACGGTATTACCAGCTTTTCGAAGCGGCCGTGCGAACGCTTTAATTTATTCGAGATATACGCGATAAACGCGCGTTCATCCCGATGGTCGACGACGAAATGCGACGAAATGGGAAGAAATGGACGCGACGGGGTGGAAGAAATAGAAAACGGGGTGACAAAGTAGCCGAACGATGCCGTAATGGAGATTCATTATCGTTCGACATTTTCACCACCTTCGTCTCGGATTATGCCGTGGCTTAACGGAAATTGAGATGTACCAGCGTGTCGCTGGTTCAACGCGAGCCGATGGCGGCAGGGTGTCTGAAAACGCGGCTTCTTCCGGTATTAATTACGGATGCACGGTGAGGCAGAATGAACGGGGTGGGAATTTACTTAATTAACTGCTTAACCAGCAAAGCTATCCTTCTCCTGTCAGCGGGACAGAGGTCTTGAATGTGAGGGAACGAGGACGCTTTCTCGTCTGCGGCGTCTCCTCTGCATTTCCAGCAGCTTTCCTGCTCGGCTTTCACCTCCTCGCTCTCTGTCGAGATCGTTTGTCTGCTCGAGGATTAAACCGTTACGACGTTTCCGTTTATCAAAAGTAAAACGAACGTTCGATCGCGTATCTCCCTGCCGAGGACTTTCTCTCTCTCTCTCTCTTTCTCTCTCTCTCTCTCTCTGCCTCGGACGAAACTCGAAACGCTCGAAACGGGAATACGCGCGAAGGAAACGGGCGCCGCGAGCCTCGTAGAATTTCATTTTCCCGCGGGACGGTTCGTATTAGCATACGTCGCAGGACGATACGCCGGATGGGGGGGGGGGGGGCGGCGGAGGGCGCGGAACGAGAAATAAAACGGATGATCGTGGAGTCAACCGTGCGCGAAACGAGATATTTTCATTGATTCGGGGAATGGCGAATGCGCGGCGTTTCGTCGATTTGATTCCGCGTTTAACGCGGCCGATGAAGCGTTGCGGAATTTAACTGGAACCATCGAATGATCCATCGTTGGAGCAGCGCCGGGAATAACCCGATCACGGGACGGTGGTAACGTAATAACGAGTATCGCGCTGGAACCGGACATTAACCTCGTTACGTATAAGCGGAAGTTGGGAATTAGTTGGATTCGAGTACGGACCTTCGTCGTCGCGATGCATGTACTCGTTCTCTTGACACATTCGCAGGGTTCGTTGATGCAGCTCGGCCAGTCTGCGGGCAACGAGATTCGCGGATAAAATCGATTCCTCCGAGCCTCTGTCTCGCGGAAACAGAAGAACGCGATGGAAAATGGCGGAACGGGGAGCGAGAAGGAGAAAAGCGAAGGTTGGTACCTCTTGCTCCATCTAATATAGGAATTCATAAGTGTGCCGTCGTCGTAGTCGTTTGAATACATGTCTAGCAGACATTTCTCTTTGGTCCCTGGACGATCGTAGAACCGGAAAGTGATTACGATGTAGAAGGTCAGAAGTCGCGGCGACTTTCGAGCTGGATTCTTGCCTCGAGCGCTCAGAGCGTGCGGAGCGTCCGCGAGAGTCCCTGAGGGAACGATTCGCCGCTGTCCAGAGACCGCTCGATGCTCGATGCCCCGTGATGTCTTGAAGTTGGATTTATATCGCGTTTTAAAACAAGCTTTGTCCAGCTGCCGCGATAAAGTCCAGCATTTCCCAATAACGCTAGAAAATGGCGCGAGACGGTACGCGGGGGTTTGCAAATCGAATTAGAGGATCGATCGCGCCTCGTTCCCTTTCATTTCGCTCCGCGACCTTCTATTTCTCTCTATCGGAGAGAAAAATGTCGGAGGAAAGAATGGAGGAGATTAAGGAGAAGCGTAGAAGACCGTGGAGATTATACGTCTGTATTTTATTCAGAAAATCCAGTGCGCTCTAAATGTACATCAGTCGCAGTCTTTGTGCCCGCGAACCATGGCGCAATTCAGAGATTGCTCGTCTGCCTACCGCTAGTTTCCACGACGTTTCCACAACGTTGGTGCATTCGAGATTAAACAACGACAATTGGACGAAGATTCGCGAAAGACGGGAGAGACGGACGATGGTTACTTGCCTCTGCGAGAACCGACTCGGAGACGAAACCTGACGCTTAACTTAAAATATCTCTGGTCCACCGACGCGATTGGTCTCCGTTTAAACGATTAAAGGAAAGCCACGCGCGATCGACGTTCGCGTGGAAAGACGCTGAATGATTTCAGTCCTTGGATTTCAAGGAGCACTCGCGACTGATCGGTTGTTCGGTGGTGGAATCGCGATGGCTCCTCACGCTATCCTCCACGCCGTTCGGGCACGCGGTCAAGCTGATAGTCGTTTCCTGTTCTTTGATCGGCACGCTCGTTCTCCCGTCGTTTCCCAGCATGGACAGATGCATGACGCTCCGTTGTCCTCGCCGAGAGTCGTACCTCCTGGAGCTCATCAGCGAGAAACTTTGGCCGCGTCCCCGCGAGCTCAGGTCCGAGGAGCGCCGGTGTCGCCTGCGGATCCGCCTCGGCACGCAACAAAGCAGATACCTGCAGCAGCACAAGTTCCCGGTAGTTTAACCACTGTGGTCTACTAGTTGTCCGCGATAACGCTAGTCCCGTCTGCTTAACGTTAATAAGAAAGGAGAAACGCGCGTTGGCGGTTAACTCGCTTCGGTTTCCCCGTTAAACGATCACGTCTAATCGCCAACTTCCAGCATCTCCGGTGATAAATGCGGAATGTAACGTTGCACGAGCGTGATACCGAGACCGTTGTTACCGGGAAATACATACGCGATCGAGTCTTCGATACTCGGATACGTATAGAATACGAATACGGTGTTAAGTTCTCGAAGTGTTTGTTCGCAGACCCACGAGTTCCATTCCATCCAGGCGATAAATATTCATAGCGACCAGCGATTCGCGCTGACTTTTCGTGGGCTCAGCCGGATTGATTTTCAAAGAGAATCGCGGAATATGTTGCAAATTAATCGTTGTTACGCGCCGCGACGAAACGAGTATCCGTTGATCGATGAATTTTTATCGAGTCCGTTGGATTTGCGGAAATAGGTCGAACGAGGGGTTAGCCTGTGGCCACCAGTGGTCGATTCGATTGCCATGTTTTTCTCGGATATTTCATTTCAATCGAACGCGATAATTTGCCTGAAGTGGAGAATATTCGGTCGGGAAAATCAAAATAGATTTCGCGCGGAACACGACAGAACACGTTTGGCGACCATTCTCGCGGTGCGCGACAAAAATTCGTGTATATTTTTTGCTTTCCGCTTTGCACAAAAGGCTCGTGCTTTTCCGGCGAACACACCTGTCGAAATATTTCCTGAATGTGCTGCTCACGCAGTACAGAGCGATGGGGTTAATGCAACTGTTGGTGAACGCCAGGCAAAAGCTGAGGATCCGAAAACAATGCCAGAACGCGTTGTAATCCCTTTGCGCGGTAGGGTGGATGTAAAACCATAACATGAACACGTGCTGAGGGAAAAAGCACACGGCAAATACGATCACGAACGCCATCACCATTTTCGCCACTTTCTTCCGTGCCTTCACCTGCTTCACCTGCAACCAAACCAGCGTCCACGGTCACTACGAGCGCGCCGTTTTCTGGGAGAGAAGAAAAAACAACTAAGATAAACGTTCGCTTTACTTGTCTCGTTAAACGAGTTTCCCGCCATGACCGAGAACTTTTCTCGGACACCGATGTAACTTTGCTCCTTTGATCGAATATTTTCGCGAAAGTTTAAACGAGTCTTTGGTCGCACGTCAAACTGGAAATACCCGGCAAAGGGAGATCATCGACGATAATCAACGAGTTTCTCCGCGTACGCGCAGACGAGCCGATAATCGATCCATCGAACTCTCCGCGGAGTCGCGCAGACGTGTGTAATTTAAAAACTTTCCTCCCCGCGCTTGAACCGATTTTAACCGACTGAACGGAAAACTCTGCTGCGCTCACCTGGCACTGCATCTCGCCGGGAATGTTTCTGGTGCTGCGCATCAGGTGTCTGGCCATGAGGATGTAGAAGAAAGCGATGATGCTGAGCGGCACGGCGTAGTATATGAAGAACCGACAGACCAGGACGGTCTTTGGGTAATTCGGCCCGAATTCCGCAGGGTATGGGTAGCACGCCTTGAAACACGGTAACCAAAACGGTGAAAACCTTCTCCGAAGATCAATTAAACGAGTGTAATTTACTTAGGACAGCGAAGTGGAAGCGGAAGGACGTCGGGGTTGGCAAAGGGAGCGAGAAAAATAGATGGATCCCTGGGAGAACGGTTTGGTCGAACGACGAGGCTAATTGCCTTCGGAATAGCTGGCCGAACTCACTTGGAAGCTCACGTTGCTGTTCACTTTGAAAACCCTGATGTAAGAGAAGGAACCCGGGATGGAGCACATGATGGCCAATAGCCAAATCAACGCGGCGACGATCACCGCGAAACGCGTCGCTCGTCTTCCCGTACCTTGAACAATAAAACCGGAGTAATCAGGACGGGTTACGTCGTCGATGACGCCTTCGTTCGTCGGGACGTTTGTTTTTATAGCGTGCTGCGAGCGGAATATGCTTCCTCGCTGCGAGCTTTCTCCCCGAAAGAAAGCGGAATTCGTTTGACGTTCCGATGTAAAGATTCCTTCGGCGAAGCTATTACACGCGTTCCATCGTTCGAAGCGTATTGCGCCGCGACGCTAGGAGCGTTTCATAGGAAAGGAGGAGCGTTGCTGGAACACGGCTCGCAAAGTAAAATCGACCGGACAACGTTCATTAACTTTAATTACCCTTATGCCGTTACTTCTAACCGATAAAATCGAGTTAAAGGAACGTGTGAAAGCTTTTAGCTTCTATTTAAGTCCTCGAACATTTTAGATTCCGGCGGAGACTTCTGCTGCGGAAGTAGATGACGGGGAAAATGGGAAATCGAAGCTCGTACCGGTGGCGTGGAGCTTTCTCATCGGATCCACGATGGCGAAGAATCTGTCCGCTGAGAGGGCCGTTAAAGTGAAGACGGAGACGCCGATGGAGATGTCTTTGACGCACTCGGAGACCTTGCAGAACACCCAGGCCGAACGGCCACGAGTCCAAAATGTACACCGTGAAGGTGAACGGTACGCACGTCACGATCACCTGCATAGAAAAATTCAACGGCTAGTTTCAGAAAGGCGAAGAGAATTTTATTTCCAACAGCGATCCTTCTCAAACGAGAATTCAAACAAACCGAGGAAAATTCCGAATCGCGGCGAAGCTCGTAAGACTTTTAATTGCGCTCTTTTTTCTCGAATCCGGACAGGAGAGAGCCTCGATGGCATAACGAGAATCGTCCAGGTATAATGCACGGTAGGTCTGAGTAGTAACGATCGCGTTAAGTGCGACTCAGAAGACGAATCTTCCAGTGGCCGTCTCGGCGAAGAAAACACGAAACATTCGAGAGTGCACATCGGAAAGACGCGGTGTTCGGGAGAAAAGGGAGAAGAAACCGCGGAAAAAGTTTCGCGAAGAAGTTGCTGGTAGTTGTTCGGATCGGGGAACCGTGAATTCGGCGCGGCAAGTTCGCGTAGAATAAGAATGAACACGTGCCAAGAGATCTCCGAGCGCCAACGAGAGACATAAATATTGGGAACGTTCCACATGTTACTGTGCCGCAAGTATGGTGAGCGCGAGGACGCCGTTTCCGGTCAGTCCGATCAGAGAATCAGCAGGAAGACTATCGGCACGATGTAAGTTCCGGTCGATCGCCGTACGGCGTGTACTCCTCTTCCACGTTCATCTGCTCCTCCTCCTCCTCTTTCGGCATCATCTCGTCGATCACGCTGCTGATGCTGGTGTAACGCGTGGTCGAGGCGATACCGAGAAGTAACCCTGAGGATCGACGAGGGGGACGGGTGGTCCATGGGAACGGAGAGAAGGGAGAAACGGTGGTCGGGCCTTGAACATGATTTCGCGGTCCTCTGGCCGATCTCTGCGTGGTCCCCTGTGTTTCGAGTTGGAATCTCCTCTCTTCACATTTTGCTCGAGTTTTCCGCTGCCAACGGCGCAGGCGGTCCACAGGCGCGTCCTTATCGAGTCCCCTGGATGCTGGAATTGGAAAAGAAGGACCGTTAGCGAAAGTTGCTGGCAAATGGAGCGGAACACCGCGGTAAATGGGGAAATGATTCGCGGAGGCATGCAGCCTGGAAGGATCTCGAGGAACGCGGCGGAAATTGCACGCTGGAGACACGTGTTTTTCGTCCGGCCCTGAGTTAAGTTCCTTTTTCTCTCTCTTTCTTTCCCTTTCTTTTTGTCCTCTTGGTCCTCCCCTTTTCGGGGACAAGAGTGGAACGAGGGATAAAGAGATTGTTGGGAATAAGCAGGCGAGACGGAGATATTCTCGGTGAGAGTTTAACAAGCGGCTGGAAAGACGCTTACCATGGTCCGAGGTCTAACGAGACTTACCTACGCCTTTCTGCGCGTTACATAAAAGCGTCATCGATAAATTTACAACGCGCAAAGAGGAAAAGAGAGAGAGAGAGAGAGAGAGAGTAACGCGTCGTAGGGGTGCTACGTGACCTCGTTAGCCGGGCTCGAGGATTTTCGTCGTATTACTTTTTCTATCTTGCTTGCATCGTTCCTCGAACCGCGAACCAGTCCGCTTTTACGCCTGTAATTTCTCCGAAATCGAGGGAAACACCGTGCCGCGATGTTCCGTGCTTATGCGTTTTTCTTTCGCGTGGGCTGAGACGATTCGTATCCTTAAACGCAGTCGAGAGCGGGGGTTTGAACGGATAAGAGGACCAGCGACTCCTACGAGTTCTTCCAACGTAATAATGACTTCGCGTGCTTTAGATTTCTGCATAATTATGACGTCAGAGCGGGTATCAGCTGTAAGAGCCTCGGCTTAACTCCAGCTGTCGGTGATAATAGCGCGTCGCCATTTTGTTTTCCCGGAATTCACCGTGATTTGCGCTATGAAAGCTTCGAGACTCGAGATCGCGGAGATTTCGTAGGAATCGCGCGAATGGAAACGCGAATATGCGGCATAAAGGGAACAATAAGTGACTCGAAAAGTAGAGCGCTTCATTGTACGCGATAATTGCATGGACGGTATTACGTGCTTCTGCTCTTTGATCCCCTATTTCCGGAGCCCGATGTAACGCTGAACCTGGACCAAGCCAGGATCACCGGAGAATCAACCCCGGTAAGCCAGGGTTAAGTGATACCGCGAGTCGGGCAACTATTCCGAGATGCCGGATAAAATATTCAATTTCTCGAGTTCGCGGTTAAGCACCCTCGCGAAAAACAAAGTCCCTGGACTATCCTTTCTATGGGAAGATTTATCCTTTAACCGTCCATTGCGAGACCGATCCCTCGGTTAGCCGGTGCAAAGCATGCCCTTAATCTAATCGAAAGGGTGCCGCCGTAAATCGCGGCGAGCGTTTCCAGGCTAAAGAGCCGCGGAAAAAGGAATACACTCGAGCATTTCCGGCTAGCAGCTATAGGCAAGCCCCTTTTGTCAGCCGTATAATGGTAAAAGCATACTTCACCCTCGCCGTGCCTAGATGCGCGGAAGACAATGCAAGTCGGCGTTCGCCAGACACGTGCAATTGTTGTTCCTGTGTCGAAATTTCACCGAATTTATGCTGCCGTATCGCTGCAACACCTCCATGGAGATTTACGTCTCGCTTCGAGGAAAACAATTGATCCGACGTTTCCAACCGGCCGTCTTCCTTTCGTAACCGAAACCACTCGAAACTCGGCCCGCGGTCCGACGATGTTACCCCGATATCGCGCAGGATTAAAGTTCTCGAAATTCGAAGCAGATAGATCCGCTTCTGGAGAAGATTCGATTCCAGGATCATCGTTTAAACTCGGGAGTGTTCGGTTTAATTCGACAGCGACACGGTAAACCGGTCTAGAGCCACGGTAATCACCTGACAATTTCACGCCGTGCTTGGCTAGAGCGCTGCTGTCTTTCGAGGTTGACGCGTAATCTCCCAGGAAGATAGAGGAACCATAGAGGAACCATAGAGGAACCAAGAAGATAAAGGAAAATCCAACAGCAGCCATTGTGCGTGTGTGTATTTTCCCCGAACGCGTTTCGCGTCTCTTGACTAGGAGAAACGGTTTAATAAAGTCCCGGATCGGTGACTGTAAACCTTCTGTAAATCTTCTCGGTGCAGAGTTTCGATCGCGACAGCCCGAGACAACGGTCTTTGTTCCCTTTGACGGGGTAAGACGCCTCGTGAATCGAAGACATTTAGGACCAGAGAATCAGGCCACCGAGGGGATACGAATCGTTAATCGCCGATTCGGCAGACGCTTTGCGCAGCCCAGACGGAAATATTAGACGCGGTAATCGGATATACTAGACGAGCATATGCTTTATCCGGTAGAATAACGATCGGATTAGACAGACTGTACATGTTGTCTTGACTTAGCCACCGAAAACTTGGTTACGCGTGCAGCGCGTTCATGTTGCTCGTGCATTAATGCGGAACGGTGCAGGCTATCCGGATCTCTCGTAATTTCGGGGTACGGTACATGGCCGAGGGAATATACGGCTGCATAAAATGTAGATTCCGGCAAGTATTTCGCATAAATTTTTAATGAAACATCGGACTCGGAAGTTTGACAGCGCAACCGCGGTGAACCGCAACGGGCGGGCGGAGGATTTTTTCACCGGGATAACAGGCCACCTTTGTATCCAAGATAAATGATGGCCCTTATTCGCCGGTTAGTTATTCAACGAACCATCGAGATCGAACTCGTGCCTTTGCATAAGAAAACGGAATCGAACCGCGGAAACAGGAAGTCGCACGAGACCGTAAAGGAACCGTCTGCTTAATCGAGTTACAACGAATCGGTGCAGCTGTTGCTGAAAGTTGTTCGGTCTGCAAACACCAACGAGAATTGCCATCCGGAACAGCGAAACGCCCACTGCTCTCGCTGGTATTTAATAAAATTCCCCGTACGTTACACGCCCAGGGCGTCTCGAACGGGAATATCAAATTCGTAATTTACCGTTTAATTGCTTCTTTTCTCCTTTTCCCTTCCGCGGTATCGCTATAATGCAATCCGATGAAAAACTTCGCGGGACGTGTTATCCGCGCGATTGTACTATCATTAGCTTCGTTAAGCTTCGGCTATCGATTCGCAGCTAGTCGATCACGCGCTGTGCTACTCGCGGGCATGGAAGTTCCGCTTAATCGACACACTCGCTCTTCCGCGCGCAAAAAGTCCGGCTAATCGATCGAATCTCCCTTTTCCGGGCAACGTGTTTTCGTTTCATTTTAATTATCATCGAAATTCGATACCGAAAAATATCCGCGGATCCGCGGACTCGGGCCGAGCGCGAGTAACGCGAGACTGGTTAGCCTGAAACGTTGCAGTGTGCTAAAGGGTAGAAGGGGTAACATTTTTCTCGAATTTACGCCAGGGTATATTTCCTCGTCGATCAGAGCGAATCGATATTCATTGTTGCTCCATCGAACGTTACCCGTCGCGACCCGTAGCAGTTAATTACCGCGGAAATCTTTGCAGCGACACATTTTCTGGATATTTCGATGATTAATTGAGCGCGTCATTTAAAACGGCTCGTGTATAATGCGTGACAGGTTACACGCCGGTTACGTAATTGGTTTTGATAAAACGCGTTGAAAGTCGATTAATTGCCACCGTTGAGAATCGCGATACCGTCAGTGCGCAATGTTACACGGCCTTTCCACCAGGTAGAATCGAAACATAAACGATCGAGCACGATTCCTCCCGTTCGCTATCGAAGAAGCTCGTCGCGATACGCGCTCGTTTGCGCGAGAAACAATGAAGAGATTCGACGAAGTGGCAAATTTCTTCCCGTGTTTCTTTCCCTCTTTCTTTGGCTAGAGAGGAGGGGAAATGGAGGCGAAAGGGTGTATCGTTGTTGCTCGATCGATAGGAAAGCGACGACAAATAAAGGTTCGTCTCGTGAGATCGTAAACGTTTCGACGACTTCCGATGACCCTTTTCCCTCTGGTAGAAGAATCGCGGGATCGCATGAGGACTGTTAATTGGGCCAGCAGGAAAATAATCAAACACCGGGCAGGCACATGGCCCGACTCCGGCCGATGTTACACGCTGTTTCTGTTTCATTTGCACTCGGTGAATTTGTAAATAACCCGTTCGTTTCAGGCGGATGGCGAACGAGGACTGCGAATCGATCGGTAGTAGCCTGGATTCCTCTCGCCGCGCGTAACAAATATTCCAGGAAAATATCTCGCTTTGATCTCGACTCGGTTTCCCGTGATCGTTTCGTTGGCCTGGTGATTTTCGTCGAAGACACCGGTAATTGACTCGAAGCGTCCGACGAGAAGTTAACAAGCGGAAGACGAAGTCCGGAAGGGGATATTTCTAGAGGGAAAACTCGGGATCAGCGACGAGGCGGACGCGCGAGGAAAACTGCGCGCCGACGATGATGCGGGGCGAGATTATTCATGGGGGTCGTGGAGTCGCGGTGAAATCACGACGCAAGATAAGGGAGAAAGCGTGTCTCGATCCACAAATGTTTATACGGCTCTTCTCGGAGTCCCCGGGCTTCTTTGTTTGACGTCTTTGTCAGCGCTTTCGCCCCGTCTGACCAATACCCGTTCCTACTACTTATTCCGGCTAACTTTCCTCGTTCTTCGAGTTTGCTTCGTTATCGGGTATTTATCGTGCCGGCAGCGGGGTAATAAATGCTTGACATTGTACCGGAACGCGTGGAAGGTTTTGAAAACCATTAACTCGAGCACGTATTCGCGGTGGCTGTACCACTCGAAACGTTGTTGCGGAACTTCGATACTCGGGTAAGTTTTAGCCACGCTTAACGAATTTCCTCGGAGATTGGCGCGTTCTTGACCGGACTAATTACGCGCACCGCGATGCATCTGGTTTCGTTACTCGTTAATAGTTCGTGGAACTTGGCCGTGAGCGAGAAGGTCGGGACGATCGCGGAGAGTTTAGACGAAGACGCGGAGAATCCGCGGAAAGATTCGGAAACTCGAGACAAGGCGCGGAGGCTACGGCGCAGTAAATCGTCGCGAAACGTCGCGTTACAGGGAACCGTGGAGGCCACGAGGAATCGAGGAAAAGGCCATCTGCGTGGAGCGATCGAAATCTCTCACGATATTCCGTCGTCGAGCGTCCACGGTATTCCTCGCACGCAACCGCAATTTTTTTCCATCGATCAATCCTTTGCCGATCTACGTGCTAGCAGCCGCGAGACAGAGGTCGCGGAGATTCGCCGAGCGTTAAGAAAGCTTTTCGGAGGAAATCACGGGAGATACCGAGTTCATTCCGAGAAAGCTTAACAAGTTGGTCCGAGAAAAGATTGGATAATATCTGGCTTTCACAGCCGAGTTGCTGCTCGACTGCATCATGCAGAGAGGAAAAGCGGCGATCAGGCGATAAAACTGATTAATTAGGTTCGCTCGAGTTTCCGAGAAAAGATTTCGTTGCCTCGATTTTCGCCGGAGTCCGTGGACAACGAGCTAACGAGGGAAAGTTGCTGAGGGCATTTCTCTGGTAATCGACACTCGGATGATTCTACCCAGTTACAACCGACGGATATCCTTTCTCACGACGATAAATAACTCTTCACGCGTTTCGATTATCGGAATTTCTTCGGTTCGCTCGCTCGCCGGAATTTCTAAGCAGCAGAGGCGAATGTCACTCGCACCGGAGCGATCCGCGAAACGTTCCAATCGCGTATCGAATTTAATCCTCTGTTTCGGCGCGATCTATGCACGCCTAGAAGCAGCGGGCGAAAGGGACGCGAGCAAAACGAATTTACGGTTTAGCGCGGTGACGAGAGTATATTAAAAACGCTATTCCTATACGCGAGGCGCCAGCGTCGCGACGAAAATTACGCGCCAACTCTCCGACTTAATTAATATATCGCAACCGGGACAAAAAGTCCCCTAAAAGACGCGCGAACACGGCGCGCTGGCTTCGCGTTTAATTGAATCTGCTTTGAGGAGAGGTTTTCCCCGTGGAAACGGAAACACGGATGAATCTCGGCGCGAATATAGAGATAAGAATACAACGGACGTTTCCAGCTATTAGGAATGTTTTCGTAATCAACCGTTCTACTTCTCCTCGAGGATCATCGGTGTAAAAAATATCGAGCGCGAGCCTCGGCAGCCTTGCAGCCATTTCCACGAGGGTGCGAGCGTAAACGTCGAGTGGGAGGCTCGTAAAGTTGAGAAAGTGCCGCTCTTGACCGTCCGCGCCGTCGATCCGCCCCCTATGACTGCCAATAGAGGCTCGTGCACCGCCACCGGTGTACATCTCGTTGTTTAGGCCCCCGGTAATATTCCATCGCGCGTTTATGCCGCTCTGCACCTCGAAATTGCGCTATTTACCGGTGCACGGCTCGCGTGACAGCGTAACCAACGCTCGGATACCCGCTGGGTAATTACGCGAAGGCTATCCACGGAATCGTAATCGATATCTTTAATATCCGACATTGGTGGAAAATGAAGGATGTTTTCGGAGAGCGATCGTTCGCGAGGTATTTCGAACGTTCGGTAAATTTTCGAGGATCGGAAGGAAGGGAAATGTAGAGAATGCCAGGGTGCGTTCGGAGCCGATCGCGTTCCTTTGTTCCTTCCAAGTTGATCTCCCGGCAGGGATCGTTGTCTCGTTGCAGTTCAACTGGGATACGTGCCCTAACTTCCGACAAAGCGGACTCGAACCGGCCTAAACCTTGCCCCCTTAAGAAAAACCGTGAAAAATACCGATTGCTCCTCGAGCAATCTCGGTACCTTCCGCTATTTAATTGTCGTCGAGGCTTATTTCCGCTTTATCCGTCGGGAAGAAAACAGCTTGTTTCGAACGCGCCGGCGAATCCGGCGACAAATACGACGAGGAGACGATATAGAAATTCCAATCTGGATGCCCGGAGTGCAGGGGAAAAGGAATAAAGAGGACGGTCACGCTTCGTTTCCTGCCGGTGCATTCGCGCTCACGAAATTTAAATACCGGCCAAGCCGGAATTTATTTCATAGATCCGTCCGTGTCACATAGTGTAGCGGATACCATAGTTCTGCCATTCCAATATCCGTTCCCTGTCGCGAGATATCTTGCGTGTTTCGATCCTGTCCGCGTAAACGAGCCCGATTCTCGTCAGTCCTTTACCCGCTATTCCATTCTCGGATACAAATTATTCAATCACGGAGGAAACACTTGGTGCGCAATTATAGAAGGAGATCGCGGTGAAAGCGACTACCCGAGTCGGACTTTGATCCACGCCCAGAGCTGATCCGTCCGGGCGTCGGCGATTTTCCGCCATTCCGTGGAAGAAAGGCCGCCGCGGAATAAATAACGCTTCCATCGGAGGAACTGCGGATAGTCTGGCCCGTGCTCCCTTCTTCGATCGTAGCTTTTATAGCTTTTATGCGAACGAACGGGGCGTCCTTTCCGTGCGTTTTTCTACCGCCCACGGATTTTCCGACGCGTGCCTTTTTACTCGAGGCTCGCGCGATGGACGAACGCGTCGATGGTGGACGACGGGAAAGGATCGAGTGGAGAGATCCAAGGAATTTTAATATCGCGTTTAACAGTCGGATTTCCGTTGCCGCGACGTTCTCGGATTAAAACGATCGGAAGAGATTGCGAGCCTGTCGGTGGTTACTTGGTAATTAGAGGAAGGACGCGGCAGTGTCTACTCGCCGAGGCGGATAATCGAGATTGGAGAACGGAAGCCGGGAATATAAGTCAGAGTGCTCGTGCTGGAACGGAGGGTCGGCAGTGAATGACAGAAGCGAATGGAAGGATGAAGCACAAAGATCCATTCATCGGAAGTTTGAGACTGACAGGTGTTACGGCAAAAGGGACGCTGGAGTTCCAGCAGGCCGGGATAATCGGCGCGATTCTTTCGTCCGACTCACTGCTTTATGGATTTTCGATGGACCGGGCCTTGCGAACCGTTTCGGAGCCTCGTGCCGGTAACAGCCAGCGAAAATTTCAAGAGCAGATAGAAACTGTTGCGAATGATCGCCTCGTTGACCCGTTGTTCAACGCGAAATCTCCGCGAATCAACGCGGATTGTTTGCACGGTAGTTCTCGCGTTTGTTAAATCGCTCTATACCACTCTGAATCGTTGCAACGAGATGATGCGTTTCGAGTCACGAAACGAGTCTAGAGCGTCGGTTCTCCCCGTAATCGCGTTTCCCCCATTTTTTCCCGATTCACGTTATTCGTCATCTGGCAGCAGCGACTGTGATGGCGACAGGTGATGCTATTTGCCGGGAACATTGCGCAACGCGTACAGTCGCGAAACGTCAAACTCAAATAAACCGGCTCGCGTTTCGTGACTGGGCTGCGTCTGAATAAACACGAGGACGTTTCACGAGAACGTGCACATTCGCGAGACACATCTATTAGCCGGTCAATTAAGCCGGCTGTTCATTAGTAACAACTGTCGCGATCCTGCGACGTGACCCAGTGCTCGGATCGTTTCCTCTTCGAAACACGCCGAGCGGACGCGCCGGATTCGACGTCGCCAGAGTTTTGGAAAACTCGAAAATGGGTCGCAGCGACTACGAAATGGTCGGCGAAACGAAGAATCGGAAGGAAGAAAAATTCTCCGCCGTATCTCGGAGACGAGCCGATATCGCCGGTGAATCCTCGGATCGATCGAACCTCGCGAGAATCTGTGGCTCACGCGGCTCGCAATCATCCTGGGTGACAGGAGAAGCCAGCTGCTTCTAATTGATCGCTTCAACGACAGGTTGGTGACTAATCGGCCGGAGTGTCTTAAAAATTCCCGCCGCTTCGGCGAACTTATTCAAACTTCCAGCAGCTCGCTTCCCCGACTATCCAACGGTGGTAAATTCAGCCTCGGTCCCTAGCTCCAGCCCGGGATACCCTTCGCTCTCGTATATCTGTTATCCAACCTGGCGTGGAGAATCAGCGAGAACGTGTTTGCAGGGTGGAAATCAATCGGTCGAAAGGTCGAAGACGTGGGCGGACCGATTCTATTCGATACTGACAGTCGTAATAGACGGTTATCCAACTCGCAGGTTTAGGCAAGCTCTAATCGAACAATTTCCTTCCACGTATCCAGCTGATGAGCCGGAAAAGACAGACCCAACGATTGAACCTGGTTTCGCTCTGCTAAATCAATTCTCTCGAAGCGTCCCGATATAACGCGATCGAGATACCTCGGCTTTTATTTCCGTTCGCGAGCACGGAGTACAGGATCGTTTGTATCGGTGAACCATCTCGAAAAATGGACCGTTAATTGGTCTCATCCTTTGAGCTCGATACGATACTCGTTAATATCCGCCTCGTTCAGCCTGTCCGAGCGTATGACACAGAGACTTCCCCGATCGTTTTTCACCGACGTCGTCGGCTGGTTACATCAGCGATCGGCGGAAGTAGGCAGCTGGATGACGACCTGTTAATTAGCGTTCATCACGGTAAATGCCATCTCGCGTTGCTATCTCGTATTTTTAATTGTAATTCGAACCGTTATCACCTGGCCATGCGACTCGCTCTTTTTCCATCGATGCTTGCAAGGGAAAACCAAGGAAATGGGAATCGAACGGCCTCCTCTAATTTATCTCGCGGTCTATCCTTTTGCTCTGGAAAAATTCATCGATGGCGGAGCGTTAATAAATTCGATTTTAAACAGAGAACGAGACCGTGAATCGAAGGAGGACGATGATACGACGATCGAGTCGTGCCTTCGACTTTTCCCTAGTTTCGGATTCGGTTTTGTCCTACCAAAGTGATCCCCGAGGACCATGAAGGTTTCGTACGAGGTTTCACGCTGACGAGAAAGTTGACGTTTTTCCGCCGATAAATCTGATTCTGTTTTCCCCTTGCTCGCGAGTCGATACACGCGAATAGCCCAGCGAAGAATCGCTTTGTTCGAAAATCTTTGCAGCCGATGCTCTCGCAGAAAATTTCTTTTAAATATAAATGAGCCTCGGTCTCTTCTTTCCAGCAGGTTACCTCGTCACTTCCACGGAGCTCTTCGAAAGCCATGTTTTTCCAAACTCGATACTAAGGATATTGTCACTCGTGGAACATTAATCTATCGGGTTGCCTGCTTAAGAAACGTAATCGAGTGGGAGGGCTTCTCTTCCTCGAGAAAATACGATTCTCCCTATACAGGAACGGCGTTCTAAACTCGGCGAAAGATCAACAGAATGCTCGAATTTTCCAGCAGACTCTGGATCGATCCGAATTTCATCGTAATTTGAGCCGTGTCGCGACACGCCTGGCAGAAGGAAGTCGGTACATTTTCATCAAACCCGTCCAACGAATAGGAAGCTCAAGCTGGCGCAAAAAATTTGTAACTTTTCGATCACGCGCGGGATAACCGGTCGGTGTGCGAAAAAATATCTCAATTTCGCCCAACAGACCATTCTTATTTCAGCGTACCTACATACATGCATCTATTTACATGCATCTCCGCTGCCAGCACACGCGCGTGGCAATGTTTATTAATCCGGTTTCGCGGTGTGATTTGAATTTCAGAAAATTGTCTTGCTTGCTCCTCTAAGGGTGTACTTTCGCGAGGGTATCGCGTTGCGTTATTAATTCCAAGGGTACTCGCGCGAGGAAGGTTACAGGCACGGACCAAGACCGCGTGGATTGGTCCTTGATACGTAATAAAATGATAAAGTCGGTCTCGGCTGGTTCGTGACGAATGACCCGAGGCGAGGGAACCGATCGAACGAGGCGGGAGAAATGATCGGTAAAGGAACTTGGTGATAAATCGGTGTAATCTGCTGGCCAGGCGGTTCCAGTTGGGAAGTTCGCGTGCTCCGGGGATCGCATCAACATCGTAATCATAGCAGACGAAAGTACGGGGCATTTAACGCGCGAGAACGACGAAAGTTTTTCCGCTGCGTGACCATTAATCATATCGTAGGCAGAGAGGGTAGATTACATGACCGGAGGTAAATTAAACAAGATACTTTTTCTCTTACGCCGCGTTCGTCCCGTAATCTAGCACCTGTATCCTTGGCCTTGTCCAAAAATCGCGACGGCGAACAGAGACGAGGAAATAACACGTGACGGTACGTTGGACGAGACGAAGACGAAGGGGTAGATAGAAAAATCGGGCCGCGTTTTCGGCGCTGCTATCTCGCGGACGTCTTGTACCGGTAAATTACACGTCCTGCCGCATGAAATATGTGGACACGAGATGTACGTACGCGAGTGTACGCTGGGAAATTTTTACCACAGGCATATTACGTTACCCTGTAAATAATAGAGGCGCGTAGGGCCCCGACCGAGATCCCGTCCAACCGAGGATTCGATAAATCTTCGTCGGGTTGTTTAGGCTGCGGGGCTGGTTTCCGGCAAAGTGAAATTCTCCGGTGAGTGAGAAGTCAACGGGGGGGGGGGGGAGGAAGGTTCGGAAAAAGGTTTCGGATGATCGCGACACGGATTCACCGTGGAAATAGCCCCGTAAATCCTCCGGGCTCGCCCTCTTTCTCTGTCTACCTTTCACCCGGCGCGGCCAGCCGTTTAATCACCTAGCCACCATCGCTTCGGAAGAATAGTGGCCGAAAACGACCGCCGAAAACGGTTTGCCAGTTATGAATCATTCATGATTCCCCTCGGCGAAGAACAACCTCGTCGAAGTTACGTTCGAGTGTCACGCGAGAAACGGCCCGTGAAATCGCCCACTGGACCGTCCAACAACGAGGCAACGCTCGGATCAATTAGATGGCGGTAATTAAGGCGCGGCATTAAAACGAAATCAGTCGAGGGGTGCGATTGAGAATAACGCCCCGAGTTTCGCGTCCATCGCGCGAATTCTACCCGATCCTCTGCAATTTTCCAAACGGTACCGCTAGAGTCTGCCTGAAGGGTAGAAATTCCGCGCGATTCGCGAGACTTCCGTTTGTCCGATGACAAACGTCGCGAGGATCGCGAGAAGGTCTGTCTGAGAGTTGGACAGAGGTTGAGAAGGGATTGCGAAGGGGTTGGGAAATGGAAAAGGGGTTGAAAAGGGGTCGAAGAGGGTCCCGAGGAGAAGCCGAGGCGAGTCGGTATTAAAATTCGCGTTGGCCGAATTAAACGCGTAAACAATCTACGCTGAGGGGTGAAAAAGTTTCGCTTTTACGAAGGAGGGGAGGAGCAGGGCTCCTGGCGGGGCTGTTTTACAACCGGTCGCGTAATTCGAGGGGTTGCCTTGGAGTCTACGGTCGTAAAGAGAGGCTTTTACGAGTACGGCTGGACAAAGGGACGAAAAGAATGGGGATCGGAACCGGTTCGATGCGAAGTAAGTAATCAAGATGGTGTTCGACGATTTGTTCTTGCGATGCCCGTAAGGACAGCCGCGTATTCGCGATAAAATTAACGTCCGTGAATATTCACGCACGACCGACTCGTAATTCCGGTAAAAATATCGTACCATCGTATTTTTATTATATTCCCCTTATCCCGCGTTGCAACGGGAATGGGAAATTAGGTCGAAAGTAACGCGCTTCTGAAGGATCACGAAGTTGAAGGTATACCGACAACACGTCCACGCAATTAGGAGAAATTAAAGCTTAACGTCCATTTTCCGATCGCGGTCGAGTGTTTGTCCTTCAGTCCTCTTTTCCCTTTTTTCTCCTTTCCCTCATTTTGTGTCCTCCGCATTCCTCCTGACGTACGGTAATTCCCGTTTCGTCGAATGATCTATGAAATTCTCGCGTGAATTCTCTCCTCCTTCAGACACCGGTTTATCTCCTTCTTCTTGGGGTTTAGGGTTCCTCCTTTCCCACTCATTTTTTTCTCCTTTTCAACCACCCAAGTAGAGCGTATCGAGTCACTTTACGCCCCTGGACCGCGCATAATTCTCTCGTGTTAAGGCTCTATTTGTTTCCTTTGGTAGCAAGCTCTTCTTTTTCCCGCTACGCTCGAGAAGAAGTGTTTCTCCGCGCGTTTTTCTCGGCAGATTAACACTCTAGAACGTCGAAAAGCTCTAAACCCGTTTTTCTCTTTTTTTTCTTTTTTCGACTAACCTTAACGCCGCTGATAACGCGTTTCGAGGAACAGCGGAATATCCTCGCGAATAAGCCGCGAGAACGGCGGCTAATAAACGCGGAGCATCGTTGGGAGATTAAAAATAAAAAGGCTTGGGTTTATTTGTTCGCTGGAACTAGGCGGCACCCATCGTCTTTTTATTACCGGTGCAAACGAACACGCGACTCATATTCCAACGATAGCACCTTCGATATGGCCGCTGTCGTGATAGGCTAAGGAACGCGCGAGGCCATTAAACGGGAGAGCAATGCGTCGAATAAAGTACTCCGTAAATGGACGTTTAGGTGCGCGTATATGTACGTCAGCGACGATGGACGACGTCCAGTTACTTACCCGATACGCGACTCGATTACTCGACCGAGAGGACGAAAATTAAAAGCGTCGCGTGGAAGAATTTCAACGAATGCCTCGAGATCTCGCGACGCTGCTCCTTTACCGGCTGCTTTGAGCACCGTGTATTTTTAAGAGGATTTTTAAGAGGACTTTTAAGAGGATCCTCGAGCGGATTTTATCCGGAAATCTGCGTCGAGATAATCGACCGATTTACACCTCGTTTCCCGACACTCTGGCACACGTGTCGGCAACAGCGTTGTTTACCATGCTGCAAAATTACCACTCCGGTGTGATAAACTTTATCGATCACGTTGTAGAAAATCAAACAGCCGGGTCATGTTATTCGTTCCGCGGACCGAATTATCGCCAGCTCGAGCAGTCACGATATCGCGAGGTTTCGTGCCCGCTGCTTCGAGGATTAAGCTTATAGAAAACGATTTTCTGCATGTTACTGGCGATGCCCGTAATTCAAACTCCCTTTATTCCTCGGCGACGTTGAATTAGCCGCGGTCGATTTCCCCGAGGATCTGTATCGTCCTGCCGAAAATCGGATAACCGAAATTTCCCAGACGTCAATCACTCGCTTGAACCGTTTTCCGATCAGCAACGTCCAAGACGTTCCACCTATTTATAAAGAGGTTGAACGCGCGATTAACTGGCAGATCCACCAGATACACGTCCGATTACACGTCAGGGTAATTCTAGGTTTGATCGCGCGTCTAATGCGACCGATGCGGCAGGCTAAAAATAAAGATAGGTAACGACGCTATTCTCTTGGAGACCTAATTGTTACACAAGGTCCCGCGGCATTCGTTGGTCGGTGAAAGCATTTCTCCAGACCCGTTTTCTAAATAACGCGATTTCCGCGAGTCTTTCGAGCCACGGTTCAGCGGGAAGTTAATCGAGAGTGGCGACCCGACGCCTTGTCCGAATGGATCGCCGCTCTTTCCCGACCTTTGCGTCGCGTTTCCGTCGCGTTTCCATCGCGTTTCCATCGCGTTTCTCCATCGATTCTCCGTGGACGTGAAGACCAGGAGCGGTGAAGAACGTCGGGAAGAAACGGGAAATTGGCCCGTAAAAGGTGCGCGATCCGATAACGCGAGAGGCGGTGGACGCATAGAAATATGAGTTAATCCAGCCTTAATCATCGCCGCGATCCAAATATTGATCGTCACGGAAGCGTGAAAGCCAAACACGATAATGAGTCGTGGAGAGTCGTTCTCCGTGGAGCGTTCAATTATGATAATAACCGGTACGTTAAAATATCGTTAGAACAATGAGATCGATCAAGGTTCAACGATCAAGGCGATAGTGGGACAGCGGCGGCGAAAATAGGCTTCGCATCGAAGGGATGCCGGACGGGAAATTTTCCCTCCTGCGTAACGAAACTTCCCTTCGGAGAACCGAGCAGGAACAGAGATGGAAAGTTAACGAACAAATTCTCGATCTCTCTCGCGTGGAAAGTTGCCGCGTTAACTCGTCGGCTAATGAGAGTTTCGCTGACTAACTGCTTTTAACGACAATTCATTCCCGCGCGACTCTGCAACTGGCGTCCGGTTCTTTGAATTTTTAATCGCGCCACGCAGCGGCACGAAAGAGTAGACGGAAGCGTTTGTACGACGTTTCGTGGCCCGTTCGCGGTGCGAAAATCGTTTCCCCTGAATTTGCGCGACACGGTCGAAGGTGGAGGTTGTTCGCGGACAACGTATGCGGAACGACAACAACCATTCGCGTATGCACGCCAGCGTATTTCCATACGATTTGAATAGAAGGAAGGAGGGAAGGTGGAGTGGCGAACAAAGGGATTAGCGGGAGCTGGCGTGACGGTCGTCCGTTAAATCAGCAGCAGAATTTTGCGCGTGTAATTAAAACTAATCGCGTTAGCCTGCTCGTCGATTCGTTCGGTTTAGGCTGCCTGGGTTTCGTGCGCCCTTAAAACGTTAAGTGGCGAGGACGCGTGTAACGCAATAACCCCGATCGTAGATAACGTCACGTTGCCACGGTGTTTTCCGGTTGATTCACGCGAAATATCCCGCTATCGCCGCGCACGAGACCAACCCTTTCGATATATTCCCAGCGAACGTAGACCGAACCTCAGAGAAGAACTATCCGTGGCTAATAAAAGCGGCCGAGCACACTGGGGAAATAAAGCAGGCGTATTTCTTTTTATCGGAAGGGAATCGCGCGGAACACTGGCAGCCGATCGAAACGGTTTACGCGAACGTAACGATATCGGAGAAGCGGCAAAGGCCGATCGACCGTTTCACCGGTCGAACGTGGAACTTTCGTTCCGCTATGAAACGGCTGGCATTCTCGGTTCACCTGTGTGCGCACGTCTGAAATATCAGAGGAATGCCATGCACAGAGAGCACGGACGTGTCACTTGCCGGTGGTGTCGCCTTTGATTTCCGATGAAATTTCCACGTTCGGCCACTGTTGATCACACGAGACGCGGGAAAGGGGCGAAAGCGCGATGGCGAGGGGGAGCGAGAGGTTCGGGGGTGCAGCATGCGGAGGAACGGCGATAGTTTACTCACAATTGATGGACGTCGTTTCGGGGGTGGCCGTGATAGGGTACTGAACGGCGATCGAAGAACGGAGGAAGATCGGCGAGAGAGGTAGAAGAGAACCGCGTCTGCTCGTCACCGCGATACTACTGGCGAAGGTTGCTCTACCCACGCCAGAATCACCGACCTACGAAGCCACCCCCACCTACCCCCGATCCGGCCGGAATATAGCAAACCGCCGCGACCACCCCCACGAATCGGTGATCCTTCGATTCCGATGCCGAACATCTCGATCGAATTTTACCACCTACGCCGATTCGCGTATCAACAGGCATGCGTGGAACGTTGCCGTTGATCCGTATCGGGGCATGACTCGCATCGGCGATAAATTGCCATGGAAATTAGTACTTTATCGATAAGAAGCGGCTGATACGGCGTGGGTTTAGGAAACGGCAATTTCGGTGCGTGCAACGCCGATTTATCACGATTTATAGCGATTTATCGCGTCGGGTGGAAAATAGTAAGGTAATCGTGGTAATGTAGGTGAAGGTAATTGTAGAGGCGTTCAATTATACACTCGTAACGCTGTTGCTCGAGTATATTTCCCGCGTGCAGCCGCGTTTTCGCTTGGTAACCGTGCATTTGAACTACAACCTAGTCCAGCAACCAGCAACTCGCTGTTCTCAAGTTTCCGTCATGCGCCTTATACAATCTCAGCATATCCTAGAATTTTCGGGTCACTTCGAATTGAAAACCTTCCCTATGTCTGTTTATCCCTTTCTATGGTGTACACCGTTGCACGATATATTTCTCTCCAGGAAAGCCTCCCTTTTATTGCGCGAATTCCATTTTCTATTATCCCCGTGTCACGTTTTATTACCGAGAAAAGCTACCTTTTTAATTTTGAACTCGTTTTTGGTTCGGATTTTTATCGTTTCGAACGAAATCTTTATTTATGGAGCCGGCGTCTTCTTTTTTATTTTCGCAATTCCCGCGATTCCCTTGTTAGACGCCGTTTCGTCCCCGGTTTATTGCTTTAATTCGTTTTTTTAATGCCTTGCATTGAGAGGATTTATTGGCGGGTTTACTGGAACGAACGTGGAAATTCTTCCATGTCCCTATTTCTCTTATTGCCAAGTCGAATCTCGTCCCGTGATAGATTATTTCCCACCGGAGGATTCGGAACGAGCAGTGTCCGCGAAAATACTTGCAACTGGAAATGTCCACGGTAATCAGGCGATAGCGAAAGATGATTTTAGAGAAACTCGTTAGGTGACCGCTGACTGACTGACCACAGAGTGGACATAACCCGCGGAAGTAGATGAAACCGGATGGCACGTCTCTCCGAGACGTCCAGAGAGGATAGGTAGTTGTCAGGAACGATTTTAGCGAAACTGACCACCGGTACCGACCACTGACTGATCACTGACCGGACGTCTTCCATTAGAAATACTCGGCCAAGGAGTAGCGTGATATCGTGCTCCTACGTCGACATTTTGGGACTCGCGAGAAAGCCAGAGGAAATGAATTCGAGACGTTTGTCGGGAATCCACGATCCACTGTGCTTTCGTGAATTTTTACCGAGCATTTTAACTCGGAGAAACACCCATCATCGACCAGGTGGCTTCGCGGTAACTTCGCACACGTATCCTCTGATAAAGTGTATAAAGTACAAGGACAGACGGAGTAGCATAATCTTTATTGGTTTTAGATACCGATCTGGATAGATGATGCATATTAACATCTGCACGCACTCGACCATTCGTGGCTTCCCGTACGAACGGGGTATTTAATAAGTTAATAAACAAATTACAACGAAGTACGCGATAAAATCGCGGGGTTGTTACTGTTAGATCTAAAATACGAATTGGATAGTTATAAAGTTGATGAATTCGTGGCGAAACAATACCGAGTATATCGATGTCCGTAATTATACATATTAGCCAATTATTTCACAGCAAGACTGCGAAGGTTTTGTCGATAGTCCTTCTTTTGTCTTACGTTTGTCTAATACAAAATCGCAATATCGGCCGAATATTTTTCGCCGAGAAAGTAAAAATTTTGTCGTTAGCTTGTTTGTGCCTCATCGTTGGGACGTTCATATCGTCATTGATAAACTCGAAATACTCTCGCCTAACTTTTATTTAATACCTCATTTTATCCAAAAAAAAAAAAAAAGCGGTAGAGTAATTTCACTTTCCGATTCGTTTTCAGAAAAATGGACTCATAGGAATTACTCGATCGGTATTACGGATTAAAATTCGCGTCCAACGTTGCAGTTAAATCCTATCGAAAGTTACTAGGAACACAAGAGTTTGGTACCGCGAAGAGAGCCGTTTCTCCCTCTTTTAACTAATCCCGAAATTATGTTTCTCACGGACGTTTAAACAGCTCGAAACTTGAGGCGAGAATTTATTAATCTCGATAAACGTGGTCGGAAACACGCGAATGCCTGCACGATAAATAATCACAATGCATATTGTTGCTTCAACCGGATTCGCAATAAAGGAATGCGTGCCATAATGGTTCATTAGGTCGCTCGGCTGGATTAAAAGCTTTATGAGTCTGTGCCATGCAAATTCCATACACGCGGAGAAGAGGGAGTCTCGGCGAGGTGAAAACTCGGAATAACGACCAATCGGAATAAAAGTGCATCGATTTTGCATATGATATTCCTTTCAATTACCCAGCTGCGCGGCGATTGATATCGTTACTCGTTAAAACGAATCGACCAAAAATTCATGCGCACTACACCGTGTTTACATTTAACGGGGAAACGACGAAAGCTGAAATATCAGCGATCGCGCGTTTCGCCGAGTCCAGCTGGTGGTTTTAGGTTCGAGTTAGGGTCACTGGAGGTGGAAGAAGGGCTGAAAGGGATACAAGGAGCCACAGGCGGACTTATTTCGCCCACGTGAACGCACGCGTATTCAGGGTGGACGTCAATGCCATATGCACTTCGTGTCCCATCGTAATTAAAACGGTTTAAGGTAAAGAGTTGACGCGCTCGAGCTTGCCCTCGTCGCGGAGAATTTATCCACCGTGCGAATATTCAGACGTCCATACGTTCCGTCATAGTTGGCCTTAATTAAAATTTCTGAATCGCCGTGAACCGGTGGTGGTGGCCGGCCCTCGTTCCGCGGTTTCTCGAACCCCTATTGCAGCCGGCCGATGTTCCGCTGGGATTTCGGGATTACCTCGTACAAACGACGCGTTCCCTCGATGGAACATCCGATGGAAAAACTGGCTAATTCGCATCGCGACCAGCAAACAGGACTCGCCTAATTAGACCGGAACAATCGGAGAAATTGCCGGTGCTTCGATTGGGTTACACCAACTGGTCTCTAATCCCGATTGAAACGTATCGCGAAATTCGAGCCGCCGCGAGCGACTGGCCGAGACAGCCGCAGTCGTCATAACGACCTTAAGATACGGAGTAGAATTATTGCGAGGTCGGACGCGACTCTCGATATCCTGCGAGCTGTTCGAATTACAGGGCACGGATAAAGCCGGAGAGCAGGTTGAAACGAAACGTTCGAAACGACTGGCTGATGGAATATGAAATATCCACTCTACCGTCCGATATCGTGATTTCAATCACGGCAATACGCCGGATTACGTAACCGGCACTCGGCTCGAGTCCGACGCGTGCTCGAATACGCGCGAGTTGGCCGTCTTCTGAAATATGGATCTGCGGAATGTGCACCGCTTGGCCTCGAGGACGCCTCCTCCCTCGCCATTTCGTTCCCGACCAAATATTTGCTGCAAACATTTGGCGCTGATTTTATAATTCCGGTCGAGTGGGGCATGGCCGTGTCAAAGAAGCAACATTCCGCCTCCGACTCAGTCTCCGGCATTCCCACTCGTTCCTGTGCAGCTACGAGTGCAGGTGCATCGATCCTCGATCCGCTCGAATGCATTTGCGTTCGCTTTGTCGGAGAAATCGACTGTTCCTTCCTTTTCCCTTCCGGATGAATCCGTTGAACGAATTACCGATGAACGAAACGGGCGTTCTTCGCAACGGTTAATTAGCTCGTTCGTTTGGCCAGCCGATTACCCCGGCAAACGGTATTATCGCGGTGCAAATACGAGTAGACTATAGATCTGTCGGTTTATCTGCATCACGCGACGATAGCGATTCTGCGAGCAAACCCGAGGAAGAACAAATTCGAGGCATCCTCGCGTAGGAGGAAATAACCGCGAGACAACCGGATAAATTGCATCCAGCGCAAATTTGCTTGGCTAATTAGCGCGTTGTTTAAGAAATCGCAAACACCCGACCGGACTGCTAAAACGTCTGGGTTCGTAGATGTCGGGAGCAAAAAGCCGGTAAAATCCCGGGTCGTTCTGTTTGAACTAGACAGGTGTCAGATGGCGTCCAGAGCCGGATTCGTCTGCGAGGCAGGCGGGATATGCGAGATTCGCGTGTTTTGTCGCTGCTGTTTTGTGTCTTTCCGTGGAAAAAGATGCGAGTGTTTTTATCTAGTCGCGATAACGGAGCGTTCTGCCTCGGATCGATCGGAATTTCCCGCGTTAATGGTAACGGGAGTAACGGCCGGCAGATGGCGGTAGCGCGAGCTAATGGACGCTGGCTTTAGCTTTATCGTCCGACGCTCGACTGCGAAGTTTTCGAAGCTTTTGCCACTGGGTCGCAGCGTGAATGGTGCTTAGCCGCTTGATATAACGGAGGAAAACACGGACGAAGAAGATTACCACGGATAGCCAAGCTGCACATAAAAATTTAAGCTCTCGAAATGAAATTTTAATTAAATCGCCGACTTAAAGTCGCATTTCCATGCATGCAAATCGTCGGATAATCGGATTCGGAAAGATGCACGGGGACAGAGTTGCTTTGCGGCACGCATCGCGAACCAGAGATTTTTTTGCCGGGGCCTATGGGAGAGACGAAAAATATTTGCATTTGATCATTGGAATAGTTCGGAAAGAAATAACGCGTATTGTCGATATTTCCCGGAACTTTCTCCACGGATCCAATATCCGTGCCGTGAACCGCAGTAAGGGTCTTATTTATGAGCTTAATACCCGCTGTTAATCTGAGCTAGAAGATCGCCGGTAAATTAGAAAAGAAGCATCAAAAATGGATATCTCGAGGAACGTTTGCGAAAGCACTTTGCGAAGTAAAGTTAAGATTTCGTGCTGAAATTCATCGAGAAGACAATGAAGCCAGTTTAATATACGGTAGACGGCTGTTCCGCGAGATCCGCTGTTTTCACGCGAATACTTTCCCGGAATTACAGCGTATTTGTATCCCGTGGAATCGGGATCGAACTCGAATCTCGATCCTGCGAGAGCATCGCTCACGTTTCATCGAAATTAATAGGCAATAACGCTACGCGTCCGGCGATATTAAAATATCGCTAAATCGTACACGGAAATAACGCGTGCCGGAGAGTAAATCATAACGATGTTTTACAAGTAACGCGATAAATGTAACGGAAAAACTCCCGAGTGGAAATTCTAGCCGAGATTTATGGAACGCACAATGGGTCTGGAAATAGAGTCAGCGCTTAATGTAAAATTCATTCGATTTGCTCGAGAACAGCGGGGATCAAGTGCGTTTGCAATTTAACGGGTATCGGTTTGGCAAAAGGTGACAGATTCACTTGATATTCCAGGGACGCTGATCAACTTGAATGCTCCTGATTGCATCGATTGTAACGTTTAAATGGCACGAAAGCAGAGATCGATAAACCGGGCCGTGCGGACTCGATATCACTTTGATTCCAAAATTCCAGTATCTCGAATTACGCTACGCGTCCGTTCCTTCTCCACTCTTCCCGTGTCTCTTCCCGACAAACACCACGCAAACGTCGAATCGCGATATGCGAAGACGCGAAATTGGGCATGCCTTAATTATCCGTAATTTTTTTTCCGCCGATATTTCGCTTTTTAATCATTTAATTATCTCCAGATGCCGCCTCGAGCGAATATATATGTATATTTGAAATCAGCGAGCTTCATCGGAATTTAATATCGCTGAAAAAGTGCCACTTCTTTAATTCCTTCCTTTAACGAACTCTCTGTATATCTTTATTTGGTTTCACTGCATTTCCATACTTCTAATTTCATTTTTGCCCCGTGCAATCTCCGTGAAATGCAACGCGTCGATGTTTTCCGATTCTTCCGCAAAGTCTAATCAACAACGGTGCGCAGCGTCGAGGTGCTTTAATTCCCCTCGAATAATTCCCAACAGATAAGTCCGGTGGAAGCTACTGTCGCGTTCAGAGCGATAAAACCAATGTTTGTTGTCGTCGCAAAAGTTACGAACTCGAAACGATCCGACAAGTTGGGCCAACTCGATCTCGCGTGCATTAATCGCGACGAGTCTCGAGCGACTGAGCCGAAAAATCGGCCAAGTTCCGTGCAAATATCGCCTCGTTCCTTCTTTTCCCTTTCCTTATTTCTTCGATCAACGCGAACGTAACGTAAAAGATAAATGAAAAGCTTCCTTCGATTCGGACACGACAGCCACGAAGATTTCGCATCGATACCGCTTATTGCTTTCCCGTTCCGTCATTCCTCGTCCATTACGTGGTCTATTTTCCTACCGCGTTGCCATTGGATCGTAGAACAGGGTGAATCGTGTATTTCTTTATCGCAATTTCGGCGAACCCCTAATCGAATTAGTCCCTGTTTGCCTTTTACTCGACCAACCCATGCAAGCTAGCATAACGATCGGAAAATAAACCAGGAATCCGGGCAGGGCTCTCGTTGTTACGTCCTAGACGAACGCTCTTACGAACGTGCGTCTCGAAGATGACAGTGATTAGATGACAGTGAGAGGGGTTCTCGAAGATAACACCAATACCTAAAAGAAGGGTAGCAGAGTTCCCGACGATCCGTAGACGTCGTTCTCACTGTCCGCTGAATTTAAAAGGCAAAGTCGTTTCTGCCTAGACCAGATCCGATATAAATATGTAGGGCGAAAAAGTGGATAGGGTGAATAGGAAATAAGGAGACTAAGTCGTGGAAATTTGCGAAGACCTTTACGATAGTCGACCAGAGCGGTTGAACCCGATTATTAAAGCGCCCAGCGTTTACAAACGCTTTCTGCCGTTCGAAGCGATACAAAAAGGGACGGGATTAACCGGGGATACGATTAAAATCGTTTGATTTAAATTAAAATTCCAATTGGAAGTTAAAAAGGACAGATTCGAATTCAGATACAAAAGTATCAGCGGTCGGCGGAGAGAAAATCGATGAAATGGACAGAAGATCCGATGAAACGGCGATGGAGAAAATACGAAAAGAGGATCGATAAGATCAGCGAGCTAGGTGAAGAGACGCAAATTAACAAATCGAGTGTTAATGAATTGTTTCCTGGTCTCTGCTTACCTGGTGCCTTCCTGCTCGAAAACGGCCAGCTCTCGTCGAGTCTTCTTCTCGGCCGTGTAATTAAAAGTCCGCCTCTTAATCGCGATCGATCCATCGAACCTCCAGCGACGCTCGCAAACCGATAGGATCCATTTCTGCCGGCTGGATAATTCGACACTTACAGGCCGGTGTTCCCGGCGGAAAATTGATCGTCACTCTCGTGCGCGGTTCACCGAAATTGCGTCCGTGCCGTTGGAATTTTTCCAGCAATTTGCAGCTGGCCTATTACCCGTCGAGGATTCCAACGAAACGCCGAGCGGAAGGGGGCCGGCGTTGGTCCTGCCTGGACGCGGATCAAACGATAGCTCGTGAACGCATCGCGATCCCGACTAACGAAACCTCCGGATCGAACGTGGAAAATTAGCGCGATTTTCGTTTCTTGCCAGACACCACCGCGACCAATCGTTTCGCCGCTGTTCCACGTTTCAGCAACTTTAAATTCTGCGGGTGTGTGTGCGCGGCGAACGTCGCGCCTGTTCGTTCGGCGTGTCACTTACCGTGGCGATTCTAATTGAATTCCAAGTGGATCGGCAAACGTAACAACGAACACGCGACTCGATCATCCCGCGTAGTCTCGCATTACTGGACGTTTCTAGAAATTCCGCGCGCGGCTGATCCGCAGGTGACCATTGGCCGGCAGGATGTCGAAAGAGGAACAATGCTGGACAGGGGATAGAAAATAAATAACGCTTGTTTGGCGAGTGTTGTGCATCGAGACTCGGTATTGATTCAGCGCGAGGCCACGTCGAAGCGCAACAGATGCATTTCTCCGAACAATCCGCAATCTCCGACCATCCACGTGAAATTTCTTCCCTCGTCCCGAACCGGCGAGCAACATCTGCCCGTTGGCTGCTGCATGAGGTTGTAACACGTTCGCGCAAACGTTACACCACGATTCGAGACGTGATAATTACGTCGATCGAGCGACCGGGTAATCCAGTCATAATTCAGCCGCGATTTCACGCGATTCCTCTGTAATTCCTCTCTAACGTCTAATTATCCTTGATTACGCTGTCATCCGTTGCGTTGCCGAATCGAGGGTAACGAATGGACGTTGGTGACTAACGAATTTGTCGAACGGAAAGAAAGAATAGCAGCTACGTCGCGAGACAGGCTGTGACGAAAGATTGGTCAAAGTCGATGAGAGAAAGAGAGAGAGAGGTAGGTTTCGGGTGAGGCGGTTTCGATTTCGTTTGGAAATAGGGGTGGTCGGAAGAGGTAGAGACCCTGCGGAGCGGGAGTGTCAGGCGAAAGAGGCGAAAGAGGAGAAAGAGAAGACAAAACGATGCATCGTGTTTTGCGACTGCGTCGAGGGAGCGTGGATCCTCCGCGAATCCAAGTTTCGCTTCAGTTTACGGCGCGCTGTCGATTTCGCCGAATTGATATCTCGATTCCACAGTGGTGAACATATTATACATCGGAGAGCTTCGTTTTTGTGACAACGAATGGTTGCTTCTCGTGAATATCCCGGGGAAACGCCGCCTGGCGAATCGTCGCGATGACGGATCGAAGTGTCGCCAAAGAAATTCGAACGAACGCTTTCTCTCTTCTCGCCAATCTCTAATACGCGTTCCTCGGGTGGATTCCTCGAAATTTCTTCGGCCCGGTGCTCCGCGAGGAGAGGAATTCGAATTTTTTCGAGGGCTCGGCAAACTCGCGGGTCGTTTAAAACTCGGAGGAACGGGAAAAAAGGAGGAGCGAAGTCACGAGTGAATGGCGCGTAAGTGTGCGTCGTACGTTTGCCAGGCGGAGCATAAAGACTGGTTAAAACGAGAAATTAAACGCGTGTAAACGCGGCGAATTCGAGGAGACCAGTGAAGAAGACTAAACTCCGCGACCGCAGTGGTGGAAAGAGGATGGCAGCGTGAAAGGTAAATCATTTACCAAGTCTCTGGCGAATCGAATTACCGGTAAACAGTCCCCATCGAGTTTGCTCTGTTCGATGTCGTTTTACAAGTTAACTGTACACAGCGGACGCTCGCAAATTCTAACAGCATTGCGAGTGACGACAGACGCGTTTAAAAGCTTGAAATTCGAGAAAGAACCGCGGGTTTCTTTTTTAATTTTTTCACTGTCGTAGGGATTATCGAAATTATCGAACGACGATCGTGGAAAAATCGAAAGAAAACGAAAGGGTTGATCCCGTGTGAGTAATTTTAAAGAAAAGATCGTGGAAGAGGCGAATATTCGGTCGATCGGGAACCTGACTTTCTCGAAGGCACGTGAAAAGTAAAAAAAAAAAGAGAGACTCGGCGGTGGAGAATAAAAATAGAGTGCGACATAGGTGCGCGGCAGGGCGAGAAGTGGCGAATAATTGATAGGCAAATATTTCTCCTTCGGCAAGAGTGTTGCAGCACGCGGACCCATCGCCGGACCTACAAGTGGTTTTCTAATTTTAAACGTTAATGCTTCCGATCCGGCAAACGCGTGATCACGATACTGTTAACGCCGCCTTAAATTAACATCGCGTTCATTTGCCAGGGGCATCTGTTTCCACGAGCAATTCGCGTTGAATTAACATCGGACGATATACATACGAGTAAACCACTGTCTCTTTCCCTCCGCGTCGCCCTTTCCTTGCCAAGCCTTAGTCGATAAATTCTCCATCGAACGTGCTCTTTCCAGTTCCCGCGAAAGGCCGTACGCAATTTTGGCCAATGCTACCCCGGAAGTTTCGCTCTGAACAGTATTTTCGTTGCGTTGTATATAAAACAGGCTCGGGAAATTCGCGTGGTCGAGGATCGTTCGGATCTTATTTTTAGTCGAAGAAGAACAAAGTGAAAGATAAAACGGGTAGCATCGAGCGCGGCTGGAGAAGAGAATTTTCGGAAGCGGTGAAAAAGTTTAGAAAATATTCGAGAACGTTCTTTGACTAGTCGAGGATAACTGACGACGAAACGTGTGCTCGAACGGAAAAAGGAGGAAACGAAACGGCAAGCGAATATATGATTGAAAAGCGGATCGTGGTAAAAGTTTCTAGTTGTCCACTCGTAGCAGAGTTGAAGCAAAGTTCACCGAGCTATAGCGGGTTTTGCCTCAAAGAATGTTGAATTCGCGATGTAAATACGCAGAAATCCACGTCGCCGCGCGCTGTTGACTCTAATTCGCCTGCTGTTCTTACTTTGCGGTAAAGAAACGACAGCGGATCGGAAAATTTCTACTCTTTTCCCCATTGACACCCGCGTCCGTTTCGATCCACGCTCGCTTGATTATTCATTGCGCGATTTCTATTACGCGAATGTTACGCAACGAACGATGGGGAACGGGCAATCGATAGCTGAGAAATTAACTCGAGAGAAAATTTCCTTGTTATACGAATTTCAGCTCGTTCCTTTCAAAGGAGAGATATTAAATACCACGGTGGCTGTATGGAGAGGAGGAAATTGAGGGATGGAGGAACCAAGACGACAGATTGTATCGAGAAGTAATATATTCCGTGACCGACAGACGGGTGTACTCGAGTTGCTCGACATGTCGAGCAAGTTTGTCACAGTGACTTAAGTCCTTCGCAACTGCAACCACTGCCACTTATCGTCCGCCATTTGCATTCGGCTCGGGAAAAGTTCTCGGCCGAAGAACAAACCGGATAAGTCCATTGTCGAGCGATCGATCGGAAATCGAGACTTTTCCGAACCGCAATTTTTCCAAAATTCCCACCGACTGTCACCGAATCTATTTATCCTGACATTTCGAACGATGTCTCGATAAGTAATCGAAATGCTTCATCGAACCGGACAGGATATTCGTGATAAATGAAACGAATCTGTCAGACGAGCGAATATCGACGGATATTTGGGATATATAGAGACACGGCGCGCTCTCTGGATTTTGGAAAACTGGAGTGTCAAACGAGTAGATAATGAAATAACAGCCAGGCTCTTTAATTAAGATGCTCCATGGCTGAAACGCTGTCGCCTAGGCGTGCATTTTCGATAATTCGCAATTTAGTCCTCGGATCGAACACGGCTATTTATCGCAGCGGTTCTTGTCATCGTAATCGTCGGAGAAACTCTATTACATCAATTTCCTCGTTTAAACTGTTTTTCCCGGCGTCGCTCGGCCAGCGAGCAGGTGGCAGGAATCGCGATCATATAGCGATATAATTAAACGAAACGACTTTATCGGGACGAGGGAAACCTCGGAGCTTCCTGCGCCCCGAAAATTTTCCCGAATTTCTTCTTCGACACTCGCGTCCAATGGTCAGCGAACGGACTTTATCGCGGGAATCATCCGCGTGAAATTGCGTCACACGAGAAAGCTGTATTCCGAGATATGAAAAGCCCGAGCGAGTCGAGGGTCCGGAGGAGATTCATAAGAAACTTGCCGAAATTTTACCAGCTCCTTGTCAAATTTCCCGCTCTCCGTGTCGATGAAGGAGCTTCCTCTGCTTATGACACCGAACTTGTTCTCGCTTCGAGAACAGAGTCGCAACGTGGAACATCTGTCCCGATCCGAACTATCTAGAAGACTTTCTGTCCGAGGTATCTAGAAGGAGGAGCTGGAAATAGATCGCGATAGGTCGAAAAAGGAATCGAATTCGTCTCATTTCGTTAAACGGAAACAGTTTAGAGACACTGGAGAATTTTTTTTCCGAAAATGCGACTCAACGTCGCCGAATTTCCTACTGTTCCGTTAAGTTCGACAAGGCCGCTGGAACTCATAAAAGTCTGAAGATCGAACGTCGCGGAGATGAAACACGTGTACAGAGTACCCTCTGGAATTCGACGACTCCGTTCTCGTCGTTCGTTGAAAATTCGTGCCACGCGTACGGCTTATTTATCACGATCGATGAGACGAACGCGAAACGAGGGATCGCGAGGTCACGAAAATTCGGAACGATGAATCGGGAACAGTGAGAAATCGATCGTGACTGGAGGCTCTGGTAAATTGAAAGGATTCCCGATGGCGAAAAACGCGTAGAGATCCTGAACGCGTCTTAATTACCCTGATCAACCGAGTGTAACGTCTACAGGGATGTCGTTGGTTAATTATCAAGTTCCGGGGGAGCTTAACTCGACGACGGTAAACAAACGTTTCGAGAAGTGGGTGGAGAGATAACCAAGTTGTCTTAATCGCGTTCATCAAGCGAATCAGGACAAACGTCTGGCTGGAGGCGGCTGGTTATCTCCGCGTTCCTCGAAAATCATCTAGCCTCTATAGATTTTCCTTCCTCTTCCTTCTCTTCTCTTTCCTCCCTTGGGAGATCGGTATTTCTCGGCGAGGGATTACGAGGACTCGCAGTCGAAGGTACGGACTGCTCGATGGGTGAATTAACTTGGAAGCTCGCGGAATAATACGGTCGAAAAAGAGCTGTTCCGCGCGGATGCATCGGAAGCGGGAAACGTCGGGAAAACAACAATCTCCGTTTCGCGAATTATTCCGTCTCTCCACGGCGTCTTGCGAAATAAGGTCCGAGAGACTGGTGTTGTTTGATCATGGTACACCGTGTCTCGGAGAATTAACGGTCCAACGAACGCAGCTGATGAGACTTCAACGGGAAATAGAGAGCCCCGTAGCTCCAGCGGGATCGCATTAAACTGCGAGGAAAAAGCTGATTTCGTTTAGAAGCTAAGGGACGCGATACCCGGAATAAATTGAATTAACTTTAACGACTGGCTGCGAGTGAATCCGCGAGGAATCTCGAAGCGAATGCAAATGCAGCCGCGATAATTAACGACCAGCTAACAAGCGCGTTGTAACGCTAAATGACTGCCATAAAGCAACCGCCGGAAACTCGTGTTCGATGCATGCATTAACCGCTGGTCGATGGTTTAATCCCCTAATGTTTGGCTGTCGTAAGAGGTCCGAATTAAATTGATTTCGAGTTTATGGCCAACGAAACGTTTCGACCCGCTTCGATATGGAATGGAATTTCGCTTGGACGAGGCTCGTTTAGAATGGAGAGGAGAAGCGAGGGTAGTAGCGGTGGATCGAGCGTGGAATCCGCGACGAGGCAGAGATTTATCGGGGAAAGGAGGGAAAAACATCGGTAGCATTACTAAGCTACTAAAAGATGGGAGGAGGAAGAAAGGATCACGTCCAGGGAAAGGGTCCCGCGTGAATCGAGCCGGTAAAGTGGCCGTTAAAGGTGAGAAACGTGTGTCTCGAAGCTCGAAACGAGAAACCAAGCGCGACAGCTAATTACCGTGGCTCGAGGTGGATGGAATTAAAATTGAATCGGAACCGAGGGCAGCTGCGAAGTTTCTAAGTAATCGGGAAAACAATTCCGTGAACTGGTCTCGACGGAAACAACAGAGATCTTGCAGGGAATCTAGATTAAAATGGTAATAGTTGCGCGACGAGGAGGAAGACGGGGCTAATCGACCGGATTGAAGAAACGCGCCAAACTTGGACCAATCTCATGTTCCGCGATATTTTCGATTAATCGTATTTGAAACAGCTCTTGTCGGATTCAACGCGGCTTATATAGCCGGCGGGAACTTTTTCTCCAATTAGATACCTGCAGCGGAGAAACTCCGAACGAAATTTGTTCCGTTTACCTGACAGCTCCCGAGATACCGTTCCCCACGACGATATCCCTATGGTGCACTTCCAGCCGTCATATACATACGTTCTCGAACTCGTTGATCTAACGGTTCCGCGACGAAAATCCATCAGGACGATGAAAACTCCTCGGCAGGATATTTCACCTTGCAAAACTCCTTCGACGTTCGCCGTTTCCTGGTTTTCGAACGATTTGAATCGCGAAAGATATAACAAGCTTCCGGCGAAATGAAATAAGGAAGGCTTGTAAATAGAGTAGCTCGGAGGATGCTCAGAGGATCGCGCGCGTTTACATCGAGTCGCTTTGATCGACGGGATCTGCGGGTGGTTGAAAAGCGGCTAAGTTCTCGCGAGTCGACCTCGCGAACTCGCGTCAGCGGCCGCGTTGTCTTAAGAGGATTGAGAAGGGTCGGTTTGTGGTATTTACGCGCCTCGACGAGACCCTTTATGCACCGTTAATATCGCGATGCTTTCGAGATGAAACCCGATAACTATACCGCATCGGCGTCGAACGAAATTCGCTCTGACAGATTTTCATGCTTTCGATGGAAACGATTCCACGGAGCGGGTTATAACGCTGTTCCACGCGAATTTGTATTCGTACGTTTCGTTCTAGTCAAAAATTTTTTGGAAAAACTCGCATTTTTTCGGAAACTATCGGTGAAAGAGCAATTTCGATTACGGATACGGATTGAAGAAAGTAAACTGTACAGATGTCGCTTAATGGATATCACAGATTAGGGAGAAAGTTAAAATTTGTTGGACAGTGTAATTGAAGGGGAGGTAAGAAGGGGTTCTGAGCGTTCGGGTCGATTTTGTATTAATGGCTACGAAATTGTCAATTGAACGTTACTCGCTTGGATCGAATGCAACGTCTGCTACAGACCGGAATTCCTCGTTCGGCGATGAAAATGATCTGTTTCAATTAAACGCGATTCGTTTGGATGGGGCGCGGGGAAGGAGAGCGAGCGGTCGTTTCATAATCGCGTGCCGAAATCGGTTCGAGAATTTCCAGCAAAGGTTCCTCTGAAAAGGCTCTGTGGGATCGCAGCAGACGTTCATTCGTCGCTATCATTCGTCATCGCGGATATTAAACGTTATTACGTCTGAGAAAATAGTTCGGTGCAGACGTTCTATTATTTAAACGTTCCGATAATTAGATTCCTTCCGTGCCGATCTGCTTTCTTTCTCTTTCTCTTTCTCTCTCTCTCTCTCTCTCTCTCTCTCTTTCTCTCTCTCTCTCTCTCTCTCTCTCTCTCTCTCTCTCTCTCTCTCTCTCTCTCTCTCTCTCTCTCGCTCCGCCTCTTTCCCTGATTCGCTATTTTTCACCGCTGGTAGCATGAAGTTAAAATTACAGGAGACGATGAACTGGCGCATTCCAATTCTCATCGTGTGTGCGTATGCACTCTCGAGAACATATCGAATGCATTGAATCTCGGGTAGTCATACATATTTTAATTTTTTATAGGAATCTCAAGCCTGCCGACCTACTTGTAAGCGCTGCACGATGGTAAATAAATACCAGTTAATCAAAGTATCCATGGATCGGGGTAAACAACAATCGAGATATTCGACCCGCCCGTTCAATTTTTCAGACCACGCCCCTGTCTGACTTTTAAAACACAGCCAGTCAATGACGTAATTAATCGTGACGCAGGATCCTTTGATCCTGCGTCGGATCCATGGCCTTCCCGCTCAGCGGAAAGAATCCAGCTTTTCCGCCGCGATTTTCTCTCTTTCTCCCCCTCTTCCTCTCGCGCGCCAACTCCAATTGCTTTTGCGTGGGCCGATCGCGTGTGCTAAAGAACTGCGAGAAAAAAATCTGCGCGCAAACACGGGAAACGATCGGTGGTCGTCTATGATCGGCAATTGTCCTCTGCGCCTCTCCAGTATCAAAATAATGGCGCGTGGTTAGCGAATGAAGATTACGAGAGGTTTACGAATATCGGCGCTATTGCAGGGGCACGACTAACATTTTAATTTCTTCGCGATACGTGCTCTGCATCAGATCACGGGTCTCCGCTTGCAATTGGAAAAAACAAGCGGACAGAGAAGGGAGAAAAATTGTCCGATGGGATTAGTCGATGATATCCGTGTTACACGCGTAGGACGCGAATCGATTCGATACAGAGACGTTTAATCGTACCGATAATTCCGCCAAGTCTTGTATGCAGAACGTGAAACTGAATTAGCGATTGTGTCAAAGCGATACTACCGAGAGATGATCGCTGTCATAACCGACGATTAACGCGGTTAACAAGGAAATCGGACAGGTCGGTCGATCGGTGGACGTCTTTCTCGATGATCGTTTTTTCTCGGTCCATTCGATGGCCAATCGATCACCGCGATGTCGTTAAACCGGTGAAAGGACGTTTTGCCGCTTG
>NW_027470086.1:0-45880 GCF_051020765.1 Lasioglossum baleicum | reverse complement strand
TATAAAGGTAGAGCGTGAAACCGTTTGAGAATTTTACCTCCTGATACAAAGTCAAACATTTTACCGAAGTTGTTACCCTCCCAGAACCTAACCCGCTGTATCGAGTATATAATTTCGGGTTCAGGGAAACAAATTTAGTACAAATTTTTCTGCCGGCCACCTTAATTTCATGTATGCATTAGAAGATCGAGAGTCAAGCCCTAGGAGAACGTTACCAACTACCTTGAGAGTCGCATGGTTAAGCCAATAGCGTCACCGATCCTGCGATACAGAGAGTCAATCCAGGTATTACGCAATTAAATGCACTGTACTGTACTGGCAATAGATACCTTAATTCACAGTTTGAATTTAGAGTAGTGTGTCAATAAGTTTGAAATCGACAATAATTGGTATAAAGTCAATCGTCTTACTGACGATCTCACCCACTGAAAGCCAAATCCTTTGTATCGGGAGTATAACATCGTGTTCAGTGGAACATATTAATTTACATTTTAGTGGCATGTATCTTAATTTCATGTATGAATTGGAAGGTCGAGGGTCAAACCGTTCGAGAACGAAACTTCCTTCCTTGAGTGTCGAAGGGCTTCATCGATCATGTGATTTCAAGAATCAAGCCAGGAATTCCAGGGGTAAATTCGCTAAACAGTATTGCCAATACACACCTTCTTCACGGTTCGAATATTAAAGTAGACGGTCAAACCGTTTGGGAGCGTTACCAATTGCGATAGAGTCATTCGTTTTACCGCAGATCTTACCATCCGCGAACCTCACCCGCGTCAGCGAGAGTATAACTTCGTATTCAGATAAAGAAATTAGTAATCATTTCAGTGACGGTACCTTAGCTTTATGTATGAATTAGAAGATCGAGCCGCAAACCGTATGAGAACGTTACCAATTGGTATAGAGTCAAACGTTTCTCCGAAATCGTTACCCTCTGAAAACATAGCCCACTGTATCGAAAGTATAGCAGCATGATCAGAAGAACTAATTAGCATACATTTTAATGACGGCCACCTTAATTTCATGTATAAAACAGAAGATCGAACATCAAACCGTATTAGAAAGTTACAAACTTCTGTGATGTTCGAACGACTAAGTCAACAGCTTCACGTATCCTGCGATTCCGGAAGCCAAGCCAAGTATTCCGCGAGTAAATCCGCGAACCGCTATGGCCCTACACACAGTATTTCACGGATTGAGCATTAAAGTAGATAGACCAACAGTTTGAGAACGTTACCAATTGGTATAAAGTCATACCCATTATAGCCACACCCTTACCTTCCGGGAATATAACTCGCTCCATCGTTGGTATACCTTTGTGTTCTGAGAAACAAATTAGTTGACATTTTACTGACGGACACCTTTATTCCATGTACGAATTATAAGGTCCAGGGTCAAACCAATAGAGAACGTTTCCAACTCCTTCTAGTGTCAAGCGGATAAGTGAATAGTTCCACCTATCCTGTCTTCCGAGAAACAAACCAGGTATTCAATGAGAAAATCCGCTGAACCATTTTGCGATAGATATCTTCATTCGCGGTTAGAATATTGAAGCAGAGCGTCATACTGTTTGAGATAGATACCAATTCACATAGAGTCAAACGTTTTCCCGTTGACGATACACCCCGATAAACTATTCCACTGTATCGAGAGTATATCTTCGTGTTCAGAGACAGAAAATAGTCTCCGCTTCAGTGACGGGCACCTTAACTTCATGTATGAATGAGAAGATCGAGTTTCAAACCGTTCTAGAAGGTTACCACCTCCTGTGGGACGAACGGCTGAGTCAATAGCTCCATGCACCCAGCGATTCCGAAATTCAAACCTGATGTACCGGCAGTAAATGCGCTGTACAGTATTGGTAATAGACACCGTAGTTCAAGGTTTGCATATTAAAGTAGAACATCAAACCGTTTGAGAGCGTTATCCATTTGTATAAAGGCAAACGATTTACGGAAGGTGTTAACTTCCACGTATCACACCCGCTTCATCGAGAGCATCGCTTCGTGGTCATACAAAGAAATTAGTATTTACTTCAGTGTCGGGCACCATAACATCATGTATGAATTAGAAGGTCGAAGGTCACTTCGCTCGAGAACGTTGCCACCTTGTTTGAAAGGCGAACGGCAATGTGCGTAGCTTCACCTATACTGAGATTGGGAAAGGCAAACCAGGTAATCCGGAACTGAATCCGCTCAACAGTGTGGGCAATAGACACCTTAAGTCACTGTTTGAATATTAAAGGAGGACGTCAAGCCGTTGTAGAGCAATTCCCATAGGTGTAGGATCAAACTTGTTACAGAATGCCTTCCTCCCCGAAAAGCTAAGTCGCCGTATCGGGATTACAAGACCGTGATGTTAGGTACGAACTAATCCACATTTTTGTGCCGAAAACCTTATCTTCATGTACGAATTAGAAGATCGATGTCAAACCGCTCGAGAACGTTACGACCTTCTCCGAGAGTGGAACGGCTACGTCAATAGCCTCACCCATCCTGTGATTCCGAAAGTGAATCCAGGAATTCTGGGAGTACATCCGCTGAAACGTAGCAACAATATACTCCTCAATTCACGGTTTGGTCATTAAAGTAGAGCGTTAAGCGTTGGTGAACGTTACTAATTGCTATACAGTCAATCCTTTATCCGAAGGCCTCACCTTCGGAGAAACTATCCCGCTGTATCGAGAGTATGACTTCGTATTCACGAAAGCAAGCTAGTATACATTTCAGTGACGGGCACTTTAACTTCAAGAATGCATTAGAAGATCGATTGTCAAGCCTACCAAGTGCGTTGCCACCTTCTCTGAGAGACGAACGGCTACGTCAGACGTTTCATCTATCCTTCTACTCCGAGGGCCAAGACAGTTATTCCGGGAGTAAATCCGCTGATCAGTATTTGCAACAGTCACTTGCATTAAGGGCTTGAATATTAAAGCAGAGAGGCGAACTGTTTGAGAACGTTACCAATTGGTATAAAGTCAAGCGTTTTACGGACTGCCTTACCATCCGCGAACATCACCTGCTTCATCGAGAGTATACGTTCGTGTTCAGAGAAAGAAATTGGAATTCATTTCAGTGACAGGCTCCATAACATCGTGTATGAATTAGAAGATCGAGAGTCAAACGGCTCGTGAGTGTTACAACCTTCTATGAGAGGCGAAAGTCCAAGTCAATAGCTATACATGTCGTGTGATTCCGAATGCTGTACCAGATATTCCGGAAGTAAATGCGCTGAAAAGTTTTGGCAACAGACACATTAATTCAAGGCTGGAATATTAAAGTGCACCGTCAAACCGATTGAAAGCGTTTCCAACTGGTATAAAGTTACACGTATTAACGAAGACCTTACCTTCCGAATAATTGACCCTCTGTATCGAGGGTATTATACATTTTAGTGGCTCGCATTTTAATTTCACGCATGAAATAAGAGATCGAGGGTCAAACGGTTCGAGAACGTTACCACCACCCGTGATGGACGATCGGCTAGTCAATCCCTTCACATATCCTATGATTCGGAGAGTCAACCCAGGTACTCCGCGAGTAAGTGCGATGAATAGCGTTGGCAAAGAACACGATAATTCGCGGTATAAACAAGAAAGCAGAGAGTCAAACCGTGGAAGAACAATAAAAATTCATGTAAAGTCATTGTTTTTACCGATCATCTTACCTTCCGAAAACCTTACACGCTGTAGCGTGTGTCTTGCTTAACGTTCTCGGAAATAAATTAGTAGACATGTTAGCAAACGGACACGACATTTCCCTGTATAAATAATAAAATCGAGAGTCAAACCGTTTGAAAAAGGTTCCACGGTCTTTGCGAGTCTAAACGCCAAGACAATAGCTTCACCTATCCTGTGATTCCGAGACTCAAACCAGGTATTCCATGCGTAAATCTGCTGCTGAGTATTAGCAATAAACACCAGAATGCACGGTATTAATATTAAAGTACGATATCAAACCGTTGCAGTACGATACTAATTGCTATAGAGGCAAACATTTTCTGGAAGGCCTTACATTCGGAGAACCTATCCCGCTATATCGAGAGCATAAGCTCGCGCCCAGAGACACAAATTATTATACATTTTAGTGACGGGCACTTTAATTGCATGAATTGAATAGAAGATCGAAGATCGAATCGTTCCAGATCGTTACCACCCATTGTGTGGGGCGAACGGCTTAGCCATTAGCTTTACGTAACCTGTGATTCCGAGGGCCGAGCCAAGTATTCCAGCAGTAAACGCCCTGAACTGCATTAGCAAAGGACACGTTAATTCACGGTATGGATATTAAAGTAGAGAATGAAGCCAATGGAGAACGTAACAACTTGGAATAGATTCTAACTTCAGCGGACAGCATTACCTTCCGTGAAGCCTAACCAGCTATATGGAGAGCATAATATCGTGTTCGTGTAATTAGCATACATTTTAGTGACGGGCACCTTAACTTCATGTATGGATTAGAAGGACGGTGGACAAATCGTTCGAGAACGAAAACACCATTTTTGAGAGTCGAACGGCTAAACCAATAGCTTTATATATCCTGCGATTCCGAGAGCCAAAGCAAGAAGTTCGGGATTAAATCCGCTGAACAGTAATGGTAATAGTCAACTTAATTCACGGATTGAATATTAAGGTATAGAGTCTATCCCCTGTAGATCGTTATCTATTGGTGTAGAGTCAAGCTTTTAACCGAAGTCTATACCTTCCGAGAATGTGGCTGGAACATTCTTTAGACTGAAAGGCATTCTTTTGTAGTAACAATGTCCGTTCGTCGTGCTGAAGCAGTGCACTTTCTGTGGTTAGGGCTTAGGTATTCAATGTAAGCTTGACGGTCCAATGCTCTGAAGAATTTAACATTTCCTAAGTGGGCGAATATGTCATCGGCATATGGCACTCGGTAAGTGGATATGCACCCCGATTGGTGATTTCATTTGACATCCGAAGGTCAATCACAATTCTCCATTTTTATTTGTCAGACGCATCCAGTTCATTCCTAGCAGTCGGGTTTCTATGCTTAGCTTGAATGGCGTACTCCAGTCCTCTTAGACTCTGACGATAGCGATTTGTAAAAGACAGCACGCTTTCGGTTTGACCTTGCTTCGTCTGTGGCATCCCACTCCGGCTTCCGCTTATGGTGGTTGGTGTCGGAAGCTAAGATCGTAGTGCTTCGTATAAATCTTTGTAGTTATATATTTGACAAAACCTGATGGCTTTCATTGCTTGACCGACTGTTTTTTCTGCTACTATCATCCGCACATGCATTGGTAGGACGAATATTCTGTGTGTTGCGAAGATTATCGTTTGGATGAACTCTTCTGTCCGATATCATCCTCTCCGTTCAAGTTTTCCACGCTTCGTTAAGCTTTCGTTGGGTCCATCCGTACTGGTTCGTGCGCTGTGTTTCTCGTTGGTTGGTGTTCTGTAGGTAGGGCGGATGGGAATGGATTGCTTGTTTCATACCCAGTTATGACCGACGACGTTGTTTCGACGTCAGCGTGACTTGGTTTAGTCCGGAGTATGCTTTTCCGTGCGATGATCCCCATAGTGCTTGCGAGTCCCAGTAATTCCTGCTGTTGGGGTTGGAACTTTACATCTAATTTCTTTATTGCATCTGTTATGTTTGATAACGCTGAGTTGTGAGATATAGTTCGCTTAGCGTTAGCCTCTTGTAGTGCCTCTAAGCCGCTAATTGATTCTTGCATTGTTCCCAGTTGTTTAGGCATAGCCTTTTGGGTCGCGAGTATTTTATCTAAAGCGCTTTCGGGTATTTGGTCTTCAGACATGTTTGAAAGTTTTTATCTCGGTTCACTGCAAGTTCCCTGCAGGTGCGTCCTTGGTCCGGTTTTCTTCTTGCTCCGTGGAGAAGGTACATCCGTTGTTCCACAGGTGGATTTGCTGGTGTCTGACGCTTCCTATCCGGCAGGATAGCCAATTTTGTCACGGGGAAATACGTGCCAAGTACTATACTAGAATATAAACGGGCGGCTCATCAACCATGGTGCAGGAGACCCTTTCTAAAAGAAACTATGTATCATATATTTATACTTATTCCGTAAAATAAGTGTGATACAGATATTGAATAATTTTAAATATTTAACGTTCGTTTTCAGAATAGGCATACGAATGTAGGAACGTTTTGATTGAGGTACAATGTGGAACTGCTTTATTCGTTTGTGCTCGGTTTTTATATTTTAATTTTCTGGCTGAATAGACGGTTTCTGGTCATGTGTTGGCTCGTTATCGCTGATTTTGCTACGGTTGATATTTGAACGGTTTCCGCTAATGCTATGGCCGAATTATAGCAAATTTTGCTACTGTTACTTTATGTGCGGTTTCCTGTGATGCGTAGACTGGATTTTGGCTGGCGGGACACGGTGATGCATTGGCTGGATTTTGGCTGGCGTCGCATCGGAAGGGTCACCTATAGAAGGTTTGACTTTGTACGAATTGGAAATGATCTCTAGCGATTTGTCGCTCTGCTTTAATATTCAAACCGTGAACTACGGTTTCACTACGGTGTCAAACGCCAATACTCTTCAGCGGATTATTCCCGTATTACCTGATATGACTCTCGGAATTGCAGGATATGTGAGGCAGTTCACGATGCAGTTCATCTCCCTGGGAAGGTGGTAACGTTTTGACCCTCCATCTTCTATTTCATACATGAACTTATGACGCCCATTACTAAAATGTATACGAATGTCTTTCTATGATCACGAAGTTTTACTCTCGATACGGCGGGCTAGCGTCAGGGAAGGCAATGCTTTCGGTAAAAGTTTATCACCTATACCCATGAGTAGCGTTCTAGAACGGGTTGACAGTCCAATTTAATACTCTCACCGTGAATGATAGTGCTTATTGCCTATACTCTCCATCGGATTTACTCCCGGGTACCAGATTTGTCTCTCAAAATCACAGGATAGGTGAAGTTATTGACTTAGCCGTTCGTCGATCAGAGAAGGTGGCAATGCTTTCCAGCGTTTTCACCGTCGATCTTCAAATTCATACATGAAGGAAAGATGCCAGTCACTGAAATGAACACTAATTTCTGTCTCTGAACACGATTTTATACTCTTCATGCAGCGGGTTTGGCTTCTCGTAAGGTAAGACCGCCGGTAAAAGGATTGCCTTTATACAAATTGCTTTCGTGCTTCAACGGATTGGCACTTTACTTTAGTATCCATACCGTGAATTAATGTTTCTATTGCCAATACTGTTCAGTGGATTTACTCCTGGAATACCAGGCTTGATTCTCGGAATCACAAATATTGGTGAAGGTGTTGACCCTGCCGTTCGACTCTCGTAGAAGGTGGTAACGTTATAGAAATGTTTGAAGCTCGATCTTCAACTTCATGCATGCAATTAAGGTGTGCGTCAATAAAACGTATACTAGTTAGAACCTCTGAACACGGCGTTATACTCTCGATAGAGCAGGTTTGTTTTTCGGAAAGTAAGGCATTCTGTAAGAAGTTTAACCCTACACCTATAGGTATTATTATATAAAGGCTTGGCGATCAGCTTTAATATTCCTAATATTCCAACCATGAACTGGGGCTTCTATGGCCAATTCTGTACAACACTTTCACTCCAGGAATACCTGGCACTGCCCTCAGAATCACAGGATAGGTGGTGCTATTGATGCAGCTGTGCAACTGTGAAGGATGGTGGTACCGTTCAAGAACGGTCGGGTCGGACTTTAGATTTTGTTATTCATACATGGAAATGAGGTTTGCGTCTTCTAAAGTGTCTGCTGATTTGTTTCCTAATACACTGAGCAAGACACTTGCCACAGCTGGTTATGTTTTTATAAGGTAAGGCCTACTGTAAGATGTCTGATTATATCGGAAACGACCTGCAACATATTGACTCTGTACTTTGCTATTTCAACCGTGAGATAAAGTGTCCATTGCTAATACTATATAATGGATTTACTTCCGGATTCACTGTATTTCAGTCCCGGAATCACAAGATAAGTAACGCTATCGATTAAGCCGATCGACACCTAACCAAGGTGGTAAAGATCTCGAACGGCATTACCATTGATCATTATATTTCATGCATTAGGTTATAGTGCCCGTCCCTAAAATGTATACTAATTTGCTTCACTGAACACGAAGATATACCCTCGATACAGCGGGTTATGTTCTCCGCAGGTAGGCCCTTCCGTAGAGTGTTTGACCATATACCAATTGGTAGCGTTCTACAACGGTCTGATAATATTCTTTAATATTAATACCGTGCACTAGGGTGTCTATTGCTAATACTGTTCAGCGGATTTATTATCGGAATACTTGATTTGACTCTCGGAATCATAAGATAGGTGAAGCTATTGGCACATCCGTTCGATTCTCGAAGACGGTGGTTAAGTTTTCGAACGACTTGACACTCCATCTTCTAATTCATAGAAGAAATTAACGAGCGCGTCACTGAAATGTTTACTTATTTGGTTCTCTGAACACGAAGTTATACCCACGATCAGTGGGATATATTCTCGGAAGGTAAGGTATCCTTTAAAGATTATGACTTTATACCAATTGGTAGCATTCCCAAACGGTTTGACGCTCTACATCAATATTCATACCGTAAATTAAGGTGAATATTGCCAATATTCTTCAGCGGATTTACTCCTGGCATGCCATCCTTGAATATCGGAATCACGACTGGATGTGAAGCAATTGACTTTGCCGTTCGGTTGCGAAAGAAGGTGGTAAAGCTCTCAAAGCGTTTGACCATCGATCTCCTAATTCATACATGAAATAAAGGCCCCCGTCACAGAAATGAAGACTAATTTCTTTCTCTGAACACGAAGTTATACTCTCGAAACCGCTGGTTAGCTTCTCCGCAGGTAAGGCCATCGGTATAGTGTTTGACTCTATACAATTTGGCAACGCTCTATAACGCTTTGACGATCTTCTTTAACATTCAAACCGTGAACTAAGGTATCCATTGGCAATACTCTTCAGCGGATTCACTCCGGGAATACGTGGTATGACACTCTGAATCAGTGGATAAGTGGAGCTAGTGACGTAACTATTTGTCTCTCACAGAAGCTGGCAACGTTCTCGAGCGTGTTTGACCATCGATTATCTAAATCCTACATGAAGTTAAGGTTCCCGTCACTAAAATTTATACTATTTTCCTTCTCTGACCACGAAGTCGTACTCTCGATACAGCGGGTTAGTTTTTCGGATGGTACGGTGTTCGGTAAAGCGTTTCACTTTATTGCAATTGGTAACGTCCTCAAACGGTTTGACGTTCTATTCTGATATTCAAACCCTGAATTAAGGTGTGACATACTAATAGTCTTCAGCGGATTAGTCTCGGAGTACCTGGTATGACTCTCAGGATCACTGGATAGGTGAAGCTATTGACTTAGCCGTCTGACTCTCAATGATGGTGGTAACCTTCTCGAACGGTTTGACCTTCTATCCTGAAAATCATACAAGAAATTATGTGGCGCGACGCTAAGATGTTTACTAATTTGTTCCCCTCAACACGATGCTATACGCTCGACACAGCGGGATAGTTTTTTTAGTGGGAAGGGCTTATGTAAACAGTTTCAATCTACACCAACAGGTAATGGTCTACAACGGCTTGCCGACCTGCTTTGATATTCCAACGGTGATTTAAGCTGTCTATTGCCAATACCATTCAGCGAATTTTCATTTAGGATATCTGGTTTGTGTTTCGGGATCGTAGGATAGCTGAAGAATTGACGAAGCCGTTCGACTCTTATAGAAGGTTGTTACAGTCTCGATCGGTTTGACAGTCGATCTTCTAATTCATACATGAAGTCTAGTTGCCCGCCACTGAAATGTATACTAGTTTCTCTCTCTGAACACGATCTTATACTGTCGGTAAAGCGGGTGAGGTTCGCGGAAGGTAAGGCATTCGGGAAAACGTTTGACCTTGTGTAAATTGGTAACGCGCTCAAACGGCTTGACGCTCTATTTTAATATACAAATCGTGAAATAAGGTGACAATTCGCCAATACCCTTCAGCGGATTAACTTTCGGATTACCAGGTTTGACTGTCGGAATCACAGGTCCGAGCAGGGCTTGCGGTTGGCCTTCTAGCGCCATTGCAGTACGGGTATGACGAACCTATGGTGCACGAGTCGGCGGAATCTAGGCCGAGGTGAGCAAGTATCGCATTCAGGTTGTAAGGTGTCCTTACGCGGGTATGTCCAGTTCGGTCCTGCATACACCGGTACCTCGGGAATCTGTAGGAGCGCTGGGGGCTGGAGGGGGGGGGGAGCTTCGTTTCGTCGCACCGCCGGTTGCTTGGGTTGGCCACGAGGGAGCAATTGTAAGCCCATATCGCGGGTTAGAAGGCCCCGCCTTTGGCCGGTGATACCATCATCCACGGGTGAGCTGCGTGAGATCAGCTCGGGCATAGGCCTGCAGAGGCAGTAGGGGATTTAGAACGTTCCCGGAACGAACCAAGGTTGGCGAGTAGGGCTTGCAGTCTACGTGCTAATTGGTAGGTGGGCCACGCAGTGCGCTGATTGGGCGTATCCCAAACCCGCGCCCATGGGGGCCGTGTCTCTAGGTCCTAGTGACAGGCACGGCACGATAAATGTTCGACACACGTTGTCGGATTCATAAATGGAGCTATTGACTTATGCGTTCAACTCTCAAGGAGGGTGGTAACGTTCACGAGAAGCTTGACACTCGATCTTCTAATTCATACATGAAGTTAAGGTTCCCGTCACTGAAATAGACACTACTTTGATTCTCTGACCACAAAGTTATTCTTACGATACATCGGGTTATCTTTTCGGATGGTACGGTGTTCGGTGAAGGCTATGACGTCATAACAGTTGGTAATGTTCTTCGCCGATTTAATTTTCTACTTTAATATTCAGGCTGTGAATTGATGTGTGCATTGCCGATAGTGCTCAGAGCATGTACGACTGGAATACTTGGTACGACTCTCGGAATCACGGGATAGGTGAAGCTATTGACTTATGTGTGTGGCTTTCTAAGTAGTAGGGAACGTCCCCGAAGAGTTTAACATTCGAGCTTCTGACTCATACTTGAAATTACGGTGCACGTTTCCGTATTGTATAGTATTTTCTTCATGTGAGCATGATGTTATACTCGCGATACAGCGGCCTATGCATTCGGAGGCTAAGGTCTTCAGTATAGCCTTTGAATTTATACCAATTAGTAACGATCTCAAATGGAGTCACGCTCTTCATTGATATTAAAACCGGGAATAAAGGTGTCTAATGCCAAAACTGTCCCTGACTTGCTTCAGAATTACCTGGTTTGACTCTCGGAATCACAGGATAGGTGAAGCTATCGAATTTGCCGTCCGACTATCATAGAAGGTGGTAACAGCCCTAAACTGTTTGGCACTCGGTCGTCTACTTCATACCTAAAAGTAAGATACCCGTCACTAAATTGTAAACTAATATCCTTTTCTGAGCAAGAATTGTCGCTCTCGATACAGCGGTTATGACCTCGGAAGGTTAGGTATTCGGTAAAAGGTTTGAATCTATAATTAGTAACGTTCTGCAACGGTTTCACAGTGTACTTTAATAATCATATCGTGAATTAAGGTGTTTACTGGAACTACTTCTAAGCGAATTACTCCTCGAATGCGTGGATTGAATCTCCGCATCACAGTAGTAGTGAAGCTGCTGAACTATCCGTTCGATTCTAAAGATATGTGATAACGTTCTCGGACTGTTTGACTCCCGATTTTGCTATTCATGCATGAAAATGAGGCACCGTCTTTATAATGTATACCTGTTTTCTGCCTTGAACACGAAGTCATACTCTCGACACAGCGTGTCAGGTTCGCGGAAGATAAGAAATTGTGCAATAGGAATGAATTTATTGCAAATGAGTATCGTTCTCATGCAGTTTGACGACCTACTTTAACATGAAAGCCGTGAAATAATGGGTCTATAGTCAATACTGATCAGCGGATTTACTGCCAGCATACCTGGCTTGACACTTAGAATCACAGGATAGGTGCACCTAGTGGCCTGGCTGTGCGACTCTCGAAGAAGGTGCTACCGTTCTCGAACGGTATGACCCTCGACCTTGTGATTCATAGATGAAATTAAGATGCCAGTCTCTAAAATTTATATCACCATGCTTCGCTGACCACGAAGTCATACTCTCGGTACAGCTGATTATCTTCTCGGAAGGTAAGGCCTTCGGAAAAATTTGAATCTATACCAACAAGTATCACTCAATATCGGTTTGACTCTGCAATTTAATGTTTATACCGTGAAATAGGATTTCTAATTTCAATAGTCTACAGCGGATATACTCCCGGAATACCTGCGATGCCCTTCGGAATCACAGGATGGGAGAAACTATAGTCTTAGCTGCTCGACACTCAAAGATCGTGGATACGTTCACGCACTGTAACACACTCGATCTCCTAATTCATACATGAATTTTGGGTGCCGTCTCTAAAATGTTTTCTAGTGAGTTTCCCTATACACGAAGTTAAACTCTCGATGCAGCGGCTTATGTTCACGGAAGGTAGGCCTACGGTAAAAAGAGTGACTCCATACCATTTGGTAACGATCTCCTACAATATGTGATTCAACGTTATTGTACAATCCGTGATTCATCGTGCAATTGCCTATATTGTTCATCGCATTTTCCGTTGTAATGACGGATTGGACTATCATAATCACAGGATAGGTGAAGATAATGCCTTGGCTGTGCGACTTCCAATGAAGATGGTTATGTTCTCGATCTGTTCGACGATCGATCTTGTTATTCATACATGAATTTATGGTGCCCATCAGATAGGTCGGTGTAAATTTTCTTCTCTGTACAAGAAGTTACACTCCCGATACAGCGGGTTATATTCTCGGAAGATAAGACCTTCGGTAAAAAGATTGACATTGTAGCAATAGTTAACGTTCAACAATGGTTTGACTCTGTTCTTTAATGTTTATACTCGTGATATAGCGTGTGTAATTCCAATAGTGTACTGCGGGTTTAGTCGCGGAATACCTGGCTTGTCTGTCGGCATGACAGGATAGGAGAAGCTAGTTACTTACCCCTTGGGCTATCAGGGAGTGCGGTATCCTGATCAAACGGATTGACCCTAGATCTTCCCAATCAAATATGACATTAAGCTGCTCGTCACTAATATGTATCCTACTTAGTTCCTTATATCACGATGTTATACTCTCGATAAAGCGGGATACTTCCTCGGAAGGTAACGTATTCTGCAAAAAGAATCACTTTATAACAACAAGTTCTCCGACAATTTGACTCCCTACTTTAATGTTGATGCCGAGAATTTAGGAGTCTATTGCCAACACTGCTCAGCGAATTTACTCCTGTAATACCTGGTTTGACTCTCGGATTCGCAGAATAGCTGAAGCTATTTAATTTGGCGTTCGTCTCTTGCAGAAGGCGGCCATGTTATCGAGCCCCTTGGCCCTGAATCTTCTACTTGATACATGAAGTTAATGGGCTTTGGTAGCAAGTTTGATCGTATTGGCGTTGATTACATTCTAGAAGGGTTTGACTACCTAGCTTAATATTCAGATCGTGAATTAAGGGTCCTCATGGCAATTCTTATCACTGGATTTACTCCAGGAATGCCTGGTTTGGCACACAAAGTCACAGAATAGTTGAGGCTACTGACTTCGCCGCAGCAAATCCCAGAGAAGGTGGTCACATCATCTAATGGTTGGATCCCCGATATTCCGTTGCATACATGAAATTAAGGAGCGCGTCACTGAAATGGACACTAATGTATTTTGCTGAACACGAAAGTATAATCTCTATACAACAAGTTTGGTTCTCGGAAGGTAAGGGTCTCTGTGACTGCACTACTGTGTCTCAATATGTAACGATCTACATCGGCCTGTGTCTGCACATTCATATTTATTTTGTGAATTAAAGTGTGTGCTGCCAATACAGTTCAGCGAATCTACTCCCGGATCGCCAGGTTTGGCTCACGGAATTACAGGATAGGTGAAACCATTGACTTAGCCGTTCGGCTCTAAAGGAATGTGGTTACGTTCTCAAATTATTTGTCTCCCGATCTTCTAATTCATACATGAAATTACGGTTCCTAGCACTAAAGTGTTTAGTAATTTCTTTTTCTGAAAACGAAGTTACATTCTTGATAAAGCGGGTGAGGACCGCCGAAGGTAAGTACTTCGGTAGAACATTTGACTTTAGTCTATTTGGTATCGATCTGAAACGGTCTGACGCTGTATTTTAATATTCAACCGTGAATTAAGGTGTCTATTGCAAATACTGTTCAGAGGATTTGCTCCGCAATACCTGGTTTGGCTGTCCAAATCAAAGGACTGGTGAATCTAATGACTTAGTCGTTCATCTCCACAGAAGGTGGCAACGATCTCGAGCGGATTGACATTCGACCTTCTACTTCGTACATGAAATTAATGTGCCCGTTGCTATCAGAAATAATAGATTGTTTCCCTGAAAACTAATTTAGAGTGTTGGTGCAGCTGGTTAGGTTCTCGGAGTGTAAGGTCTTTGGTAAATCGTTTGACTTTATACCATCTGGTGACGTTCGTAAACGGTTTGGTGCCCAACATTAATATTCTAACCGTGATTTAAGGTGTCCATTGAAAATAGCGTACAGCGCATTGACACCAGGAATACCTGGCCTGTCCCTCGGAATCACAGGATAGGTGCAGCTATTGGCTTTATAGTTCGGCTCTGAAAGAAGGGGGGACCGTTGTAGAAAAGTTTGACCCTCGACCTTTTCATTCATACATGAAAATAAGGTGGCCGTCTGGTAAAATGACTACTAATTTGCTTCCGTGTGTACTAAGCAGGACACTCGCTACAAAGGGTGTTGTTTTCGGAATGTAAGTTTTTCGGTGAAAAAAATGAGTTTATACAAATTGGTAATATTCTACGTCTGATTGACTCTCTATTTCAATATTCATAACGTGAGTTGACGCGATCCTTGCCAATACTGCGCAGGGAATTTACTCCCGGAGTACCTGCTTTGATTCTCGGATTCACAGGATAGGAGATAGTATTGACTTCTCCGTTTAGATCTCAACGAAGTTGATAACCCCTCCAATGGGTGTGACACTCGCTCTTCTACTTCATACAAGGAATTAAGGTGCCAGTCGCTAAACTGAATACTAATTTGCGTCTCTGATCACGATGTTATACTCTCGGAACAGCAGGTTATGCTTTGAGGGGGCAAGGTCTTCAATAAAAAGTTGACTTTATTCCATTTGCTAGCATTCTAAGACGGCTTGACGCTCTACATTTATATTAATACCGTGAATTAAGGTGTCTATTTCCAATACTGTCTGCGATCTTGCTCCTGGAATTCCAGGCATGATATTATAAATTACAAGTATATGTGAGACTTTTGACTCAGCCGTCGACTCTCAAAAATCGTGGTATCTATCTCGAATGGATTGATACCTAATATTCTACTTAATATGTCAAAATAAGTGATGTCTCTGCTATAATGTCTCCTATTTTGTTTCCGCGAGCACCGAGCATGACACTCGCTACTGCGGGTTAGGTCCTAGGAAGATAATGTATTCGGTAAGCGGAATTACTGGGTACCAAATGGTAACGTTCTCCGACGGATTGACCTTCTACTTTAATATACGTACGCAAATTACGGAGTATATTGCCAATACTGTGCAGCGGATTGACTCCCGGAATACCCGACATGGCTGTGGAATCACAGGATGTGTGTTTCTATTGACTTAGGCGTTCGTCTCTCACTGATGGTGGTAACGATACCGAACGGATTGACACTCGATTTGGTAATTCATGCATGAAGTTGGAGTACCCGTCGCTGAAATGAAGGCAAATTTATTTCTCTGAACACGAACTTATACTCTCAGTACAGCTGGTCATATTCTCGTAACGTCAGGCCTTGGGTATAAGGATTGCCTCTATAACAATTGGTAATGTCATCTCTCTACTTTAATGATCAAAGAGTGAACTGAGGAGTCTATTGCCTCTGCAGTTGAGGGGATTTACTCCCGGAGTTACTGGCGGGACTCTCGGAATCAGAGGATACGTGAAGATATTCTCGTAGCTATGCAACTCACAAAGAAGGTGGTAACGTTCTTGAACGGTTTGGCCGTCGACATAGTAATTCATAGATGAAATTAAGGTAGCTGTCAATAAAATATATTCTAATGCGTTTCGCTAAACACGAAGTTATACTCTCGATACAGCGGGTTATGTTCTCGGAAGGTAAGGCCTTCGGCAAAAGGAGTGGCTCTTTACCAATTGGTAATGATTTCCGACAGTTCGTCTTTCCACCTTAATATTCACTGAATAGGAATTATCGTGTAAATTGTCTATATAATTCAGCAGATTTTCTCCCGTTATCACTGATTTGACTCTCCGAATCACAGGATAGGTGAAGATAATGCCTTCGCTGTGCGACTCTCAATGAAGGAAGTAACATTGTCGAGTAACCCTCGATATTCTTATTCATACATGATTATAAGGTGCCCCTGACATGGTTGTGTGTAAACTTGCTTCTCTGAACAAGAATTTATTCGCCCGATACAGCGGGTTATATTCTCGGAAGATAAGACCTTCGGTAAAAAGATTGACAGTGTAGCAATAGGTAACGTTCAACAATGGTTTGACTCTGTTCTTTAATGTATATAATCGTGATATAGCGTGTGTAATTCCAATAGTGTACTGCGGGTTTAGTCGCGGAATACCTGGCTTGTCTGTCGGAATCACAGGGCAGGTGAAACTAGTTACTTAACCCTTGGGCTATTAAGGAGTGTGGTATCCTGCTCAAACAGTTTGACCCCAGATCTTCTCAATCAAATATGAAATTAAGCTGCTCGACACTCAAAAGTATCCTAATTAGTTTCTTATATCACGAAGTTATACTCTCGATAAAGCGGGATACTTTCTCGGAAGGTAACGTATTCTGCAAAAGAATGACTTTATAAAAACAAGTTTAGTTCTCCGACGATTTGACTCCCTACTTTAATGCTGATACCGAGAATTTAGTTGTCTATTGCCAATGCTGTTGAGCGGATGTACTTCTGGAATGCCTGGTTCGACTCTCGCCATCCCAGGATAAGTGAAGCTATTGACTCAGCCGTTCGGCTCTCAAAGAAGGTGGTCACGTTTCCGAACCGTTTGGCCCTAATTCTTCTAATTGATTCACGATATTACGGTGCCGCCGATAAAATGATTACTAATTTACTTCTCTAAACGCGAAGTTATTCACTCGATACTGCGCGTTAGATTCCTGGAAGGTAAGACGTTCGGCAAAACGTTTGACTTTATGGCAGTTAGTAACGCTCTCAAACGGATCGGCGCTATACTTTAATATTCAAACCGTGAACTCAGGAGTCCACGGCTAACACCGTTCATTCCATTTACCCCCGGTATACCCACTCTGACTCTCGGAAGCACAGGATACGTGAAGCTATTGGCTTAGACGTTCGACCCTCAATGAGTATGGTAACATTCTCAAACAGCTTTACCCTCGATCTTCTCATTGATACATGTAATTTAGGTGTCCGTCACTAAAATGTAGACTAATATGTATTTCTGATGTCGGAGGTATAGTGTCGATACAGGGGATTCCGTTCTCGGAGGGTGACGTCTTCGGTAATACTTTTGACATTGTACCAATATGCAACACTCTACAAATGTTTGACTCTGTACTTTAATATTCAAACCGTGAACTTTGGTGTACATCGCCAATTCTGTACAGCGGATTGCCTGTCGGAATACCTGGTTTGACTTTCGGAATCGCAGAAAATGTGAAGTTATTGACATAGCCGTTCGTCTCTCACAGAAGGTGGTTGCGTGCTCGAATGATTTGTCGCTCGGTCATCTAATTCACACATGAAGATAAGGTCTCCGACACTAAAATGATGACTAATGTATTTCCATAAACACGTAGCTATACTCTCGATACGGCGGATTAGCTATTCGGACATTAAGACATTCGGTATAACGTTTGACCCAATAGCAATAGGTAATGTTCTATGACGGTTTGCCTCTGTGACGTATTATTTATGCTGTGAACTAGGGTGTCTAATACCAATACTCTTCAGCGGATTTATTCCTGGAATACCTGGTTTGACTTTCGGAATCACATGTTGGGTGACGCTAAAGGCTTTGCCGCTCGATAATCAAAGATGATGGTGTCGTTCTCTAACAATTTGACACTCGATCTTCTAATTCCCACATGATTGAAGGTGCCGGACACTATAATGTATACAATCTTGTTCCTCTGAACACCACGTTATACTCTCGGTAGAGCGCGTTAGTTCTTCGGTGGGTAAGGTCTTCAGTAAGTCGATTGACTTTATACTAATTGGTAATGCTCTCGAACAGATTGGCGCTCTACTTTAGTATTCAGACCGTGAATTAAGGTGTCTAATGCCAATACTGTTCAGCGGATTTACTCCCGTAGTACCTGGAATGTCTCTCGCAATTATAGGATAGGTGAAGCTATTGGCTTGGCCCTATCACTATCAAAAAACGTGGTAACGCTATCCAATGATTTGACTCTCGATTTTGGTATTCTAACATGGAAGTAAGATGACCGTCTGCTGAAATGTCTACCAATTTCTTTCCGTGAATACTGAGCAAGACACTCCATACAGCATGCTAGGATTCTCGGACGGTAAGGACATCGTAAAAAGCTTGACACTATAACAATACGAAACGTTATCCGACGGCTTGACTATGTACTTTAATATTCAAAACATTAACTATGTTGTCTATTGCCAATACTGTACAGGGTATTTACTCTATGAATACCGGTTTTGACTTTCGGAATCACAAGATAGGTGAAGTTATCAACCTAGCCGTTGGACTCTCAAAGAGGGCGCTATCGTTCTCGAACGGTTTGACCATACATGAAATACATATATGAAATTAATGTGCCCGTCACTAAAATGTATACTAATTTGCCCCTCTGATCACGCAATTATATTCTCGATACAGCGGGTTAAATTCTCGGAAGGTAAGGCCTTCTGTACAGAATTTGTCTTTCTACGACTAGGTAACTATCTACAGCGGCTTGACGATCTACTTTAAAACTCAAACCGTAAATAAAGGTGTCCATTGCAAAACTCTTCAGCGCATTTACTCCAGTAACACCTCATTTGCCTCTTGCAATCTTGGAACAGATGCGCTATTGAATTATCTGCGCCACTCTGAGAGAAGGTGGTACCGTTGTCGGACGGTTTGACCCTCGATTTACTAATTCATACATGCAATATACGTTCCTGTCACTAAAATGCATAATAATTTTTTATCTGAAAACGAAGTTATACTATCGATACAGAGGGTCAGCTCCTTTGTGCGTAAGAACTTCTCTGTAATGTTTGATTCCATATAAATGAGTAACGTTCTACATAGGTTTGACTCCGGCCTTTAGTATTTACACAGGGATGTATGGTTATCAGTTCCGATGCGGAACAGCGGACTCAGTCCCGGAATACCGGGTTTGTCTCACCTTCAGCTCGAAGTTATACTCTCAATACAGCCAGTTAGGTTCTCGGAGGGTGAGGCATTCGGTAAAAGGAATGAATTTATACAAATAGGTATCGTTCTCAAACGGTCTCATGCACTACTTTAATATTCAAGACGTGCGTTAAGGTGTCCATTGCCATTACTGTTCAGCACATTTACTCCCGGAATAACTGGTTTGGATCTCTGAAACATAGGATACGAGAAGCTACTTTCACCGACGTTCGATTCTGAAAGTAGGTCGTAACGTTGCCGAATGGTCTGACACTCGATCTTCTTTTACATACATGACATTAATATGCCCGTCTCTAAAATGTATACTAGGTTTCGTCTCTAAACACAAAGTATTACTCTCGATACAGCGTGTTAGTTTCACGGAAGGTAAGGTCTATGGTAAAACGTTGGACTTTATACAAATTGGTAACGCTCTCAAACGGTTTGACGCTCTACTTTAACATTCAAATCGTGAAATAAGGTGTATATTATCAACAATGTTCAGGGGATTTACTTCCGCAATACCTGGTATGACTCTCCAAATCATAGGGTAGGTGAAGCTATCGAATTTGTTGTGCAACACTCGAAGACGGTGGTAACGTACTCATACGGCCTGACGCTCAATTGCAATATACAAACCGTGAATGCAGGTGCCTATTACCAATACTGTTCAGAGGATTTACTCTAGGAATACCTGGTTTGACTCTCGAAATCACAGGATGCGTAAAGCTATCGATTTAGCCGTTCGTCTCTCACAGAAGGTGGTAACGATCTCGAAAGGGTTGACCCTCGATCTTCTTATTCGTAATGAAATTACGGTTCCCGTAACTAAAATGTTTACTAGTATATATGGCTTAACACACAGCTATTCTCCCTATTCGCTGGGGTGGATTCATTGACAGTAAGGCATTCTGGAAAGTGTATGACTTTATAGCAATTAGTAATGCTTTCACACGGTGTGACGCTCTATTTTAATATTGAAGTCGTTAGTTAAGGCCTCTATTGGCAATACTGTTCAGCGGTTTTACTCCAGGAATACTTCGTTTGACTGTCCGAATCACTGAATAGGTGAAGCTGTTGTCTTATCCGTTTGACTCACAAAGAAGGATGGTATCGTTCTAGAACGGTTTGACCCTCGATCCTGAATTCACATATCAAATTAAGCTGCCCGTCACTCAAATTTATACTAATTTTGTGTCCCTAGCAACGAACTGATACTATCGATACAGCGGGTTATGCTTCGCGGATGGTAAGGTATACGGTAAAGAGTATGACGTTGTGCCGATTGATAACATTCACAAACAGTTTGACGCTCTACTTTCCTATTCAAACCGAGAAGTGGGCACTAACTAATCACGTACATTGTTAAACCGTTGTAGACCGTTAACAATGTGTATACTGCCACTTCTCTACAAGAAGGCCCTGTCCTTCGAGAACCTAATCGGCGGTATCGAATATAACTTCGCGATAAGAGAAACATATTAGCTTACATTTCAGTGATGGGCACCTTTATTTCGTGTATGAATTAGAAGATCGAGGGCTACAGATTTCGAGAACGTTAACACCGTCTTCGAGATTCGATCAGTTAAGTCAATACCATCGCCTATCCTGTGCTCCCAAGAGTAAAACCACGTAATCCGCGTTTATACCTGCTGCACATTATTGGCATTAGGCACTCAATTTTACTGTATGGATACAGAAGAACACAGTCAAAGAATTGTAGAACATTACCTATTGCCCTAAGTTCCGACTTTTTACAGCAGGCCTTATTTTCCGAGAGGCTAACCCCTGGTATCGAGAATATACCTTCGTGTTCAGAGAAGCCAATTAGCATACATTTAATCGATGGTTCATTAAATTCATTTATGAATTGGAATATTAATGGTAAAACCGTCCGATGTCATTACCACACCCCTTGAGAGTCGAACGTGCTAGATCAATAGCATCACCCATCCTTTGATTCCGAAAGTCAAACCAGTTATCCCAGCAGTAAATCCGCTGGCCAGTATAGGCAATTGACACATTAATTGGCGGTATGAATAATAAAGTATTGTGTAAAACCATCGGAGAACGATACCCATTGGTATGGAGTCAAACATTTTACCGACGACCATACCTTCCGAGAAACTAACCCGCTGTATTGAGACCATAACTTCGTGTTAAGAGAAGCAGTTGAGTTTAAATTTGTGTGACGGGTACTATAATATCATATATGAATTAGAAGACCAAGGGTCAAGCAGTTCGGGAATGTTACCGCCTTCATTGATATTCGAGCGGCTTAATCAGTAACTTCACCTACCCTGTGATTCCGAAAGTCAAAGAGAGTAATCCGGAATTAAGTCCGCTGAAGCTTAATGGCAAGTGGCATCTTAATTCACGGTATGATTATTATTGTAGACAGTCAAACTGACGGAGGACATTACCAATGCGCATAAAGTCATTCCGTGTATCGATAAGCATACCTTCCGAGAACATAACCCGCTGTAGTGAGTGTCGTGGTTATTGTGAACGGATGCAAATTAGTAGACATGTTTGCAGACGGGAACCACATTTTCAATATGGTATAGTATAAATAGCAAAATCGAAAGTCAAGCAGATAGAAAACGCTATCCACTTCATTGGGAGTCGAACGGTTAAATCAATTACTTCACCAATTCAGTGATACGGCGAGGAAAATCAGGTAATCCTGGAGCAAATGCGGTGTACAGTATTGGCAGTAGATACCTCAATTCACGGTTTCAGTATTAATGCACGGAATCTAACCCTTCTATTATCTTACCCATTGGTATATTGTCAAAAGTTTTACCGATGACCTTACCCTCCGAGAACCTAACCTGCTGTATCGAGAGTGACACTTCCTGTTCACAGAAAGAAATTAGTCTTCATTTCAGTAACGGGCACCTTTAATTCATATATGAATTAGAAGGATTGAGTAACAAACAGTTCGAGTACGTTACCACCTTCTTTGAGGATCGAACGGCTAAGTCGGTAGCATGACCTATCCTGTAGTGCGGAGAGCAAAGCCAGGTTTCCTGAGAGTAAATCCATTGAACGGTATTGGAAATAGATACCTTCAATCACGGTTTAGATATTAAAGTAGAGCGGCAAACTGTTTCAGAATGAAACTAATTCTAATAAAGTCAAACGATTTACCAATGACCTTACCTTCAAAAACTAGCCCCCTGTATCGAGAGCATAGCATAGGAATCAGTGACATGAAGTTCTAGCGACGAACACCTTAACTTCGTGCATGAACTAAAAGATCGAGGATCAATCCGATCGAGATCGTCACCTCCTTCTTGTGAATGACGGACGTCTATCTCAATAGCTTCACCTATCGTGAAGTTCGGAATGTCAAACCAGGTATTCCGGGAGAGTATCAGCTGAAGTGCTTTTGCAATAGTCACATTAGTTCATGGTTTGAATATTACAGTAGGGCGTCAAACAACCTGAGAGCATTACAAATTGGTATGAAGACAAACGTTTTACCAAAGGCCTCATCATCCGCGGAGCACACCGGCTTCATCGAGAGTATAAGTTCGTGCCCACAGAAAATAATTAGTATTCATTTCAGTGACGAGCACCTAAACTTCATGTACGAATTAGAAGATCTCTGGCCAAAACAGGCGGGAACGTTGCCACCTTGTGTTAGAGATGAGCGGCTAATTCAATAGCTTCAGCTTTCCTGTCGTTCCGAGAGTCAAACCAGGTATTCCCAGTGAAAGTCTACTGAAGAGAGTTGGGAATGGACATTACCAAATGGTATAAGCCATCCTTTTTACCGGATACCTTTCCTTCCAAGGTCTTAACTTCATGTATGGAATAGAAGATCGAGGGTCAAACCGTTCGAGAACGTTACCACCTTCGCACCTTCTATAGGTGACCTTTCCGATGTGACGCCAGCCAAAATCCAGCCAACGCATAACCGTGTGGCGCCAACCATAATCCAGCCTAGGCATCACCGGAAACGGAACATAAGATAACCGTCGCAAAATGTGCCAAAATTCAGCTATTGCATTACGGGAAACCGCTCAAATATCAACCGTAGCAAAATCAGCCATAACAAGCCAAAACATGACCAGAAACATCCTACTCATCCAGAAAATGATAATACAAATTCTGAGAAGAAACGAATAAATCAAATCCTCATTATACCTCGAGCAGAACGTTTCTATGTTCGTATACATATCCTGAAAACCTACGTTAAATATATAATTCTATTCTATATCTGAAGTACACTTATATTACGAAATATGTGTTAATATACGAAACCTAGTTTCTTCTAGAAAGGATCTCCACCACCAAGGTTGATGAGCCGTCCCTGTATATTTTAGTTTAATACATGTCACGATTTTCCTCGTAACACCGTCCGAAAGCGTAACGCGATGTATCGAGAGTATAACAAGGTGATCAGAGGTACAATAGATTATACATTTTAGTGTCAGATATCTTAATTTCATGTATGAGCAAGAATCTCTGTGTCAAACCGATCGATTCCGATGCAACCTTCTTTGGGAGTCAAACGGCGAAGTGAGAACCTACACCAATCCTGTTATTCCGACAGTCAAACAAGGTATTCTGGGGGATTATGCACAGTGCAGTATTAAAAATGAAATCTTTAATTCATGGTATGAATAGTAGAGCGTAAACGCTTTCTACAACGATACCTATTGGTATATTGTCAAGCATTTTGCCGAAGGTCCTACCATCGGAGAATCTAACCCGCTGTATCGAGTGAATAACTTCATGTTCTGAGAACGAAATTGGTGTCCATTTCAGTGACGGCACCTTGACGGCACTACACAAATTGGTAATGTTGACCAATGGTTTGACGGACTGCCTTCATATTCGAACCGTGTATTAATGTGTATGTTGCCAACTCTGTTCAGCAGATTTGCTCCTGGAATATCAAGTTCAGTCTCAGTATACCAGCATAGGTGAAGCAATTCACTTAGCCGTTCTTCACCCAGAGACGGCGGCAACATCCTGGAGTGGTTTGACGTCAAATCTTCTAATTCATACAAGAAGCCATGGTGCCCGTTACTGAAATGGATAGCTATTTCATTCTCTGAACACGAACTTATACTCTCGATACAGCGGGTTAGTTTTCCGGAGGGTAAGGTCTACGGTAAAACGTTTGACTTTTAACAAATTGATAACGCTCTCAGACCGTTTGGCGATCTACCTTAATATTCAAACCGAGAATTAAGATGTCTAGTGCCAATACTATCCAGCTGATTTACTCCCGCGATATATGGTTTGACTTTCGGAATCACGTGATATGTGAAGCTATTGACTCAGCCCTTCAACTCTCACAGAAGGGCGTAACGTTCTCGAACGGTTTGATGCTCCATCTTCGAATTCATGCACGAAATTATTCTGACCATCACAAAAATGTGTTCTGTTTTGTTCCTCTGAACTGGAAATTATACTCTCGATACAGTGGGTCAGTTTTTCGGTGGGTATGGCATTCTATAAGAAGATAAACCCTACACGAATTGGTAATGTTCTTCAACGGCTTGATTGCTGCTTTAATATTATATCCGTGAACTCAGGTGTCTATTTCTAATACTGTACAGCGCATTTACTCCAGCAATACCTGGTTTTACTATCCGAATCACTGGATAGAGGAAGCTATTGGCGTAGCCTTTCGTTTCTCACAGAAGATTGGAACGGTCTCGGAAGTTTTGACCATCGATCTTCTAATTCATGCATGGAATTGTGGTGCCAGTCACTAAAATTTATACCAGTTCGCCCCTCTGCTCACGGTGTTATACTTCCGATACAGCGGGCTAGCTTCTCGGATGGTAAGGACTTCGGTAAAACGAATGACCCCATACCAATTGGCAATATTCTCCTAAAGTTTGATTCTCTACTTTATTATTATTCATACCGCGAACTAAGGTGTCCGTTGCCAGTAGTGTACAACGGATTGACTCCTGGTATACCTAGTGTGACACTCAAAACCACAGGATAGGTGAAGCTATTAACTCACCCGTTCGATTCCCGAAGGAGCTTGACACGTTCTCGAACGGCTCCACACTCTACCTTTTAATGCATACATGCAATTAAGGTCTGCTTCTGCCACAATGTCTACTAATTAGTTTTCGTGAACAATAAGCAAGGCATGCTCTACAGCGGGTTAGGTTCTCGGAAGGTAAGGTATTCGGTAAAAAGTATGACATTATACGAATTTTTATTTTTCTTCCATGGTTCGACATTCTACTTTCTCTCCAAGTAGGTGGTTACGTTTTCGGGTGGACGACCCTTGATCTTCCTACTCATACATGATGTTAAGGAGCACGTGACTAGAATGAAAACCTATTTCTTCCTCTGAAATCGAAATTATACCCTTGATGAGGCCGGTGATGTTCATGGAAGGTAAGGCCTTTGGTAAAACTTTCCACTTTGTACCAATTGGTTACGTTCTCAAACGGTTTGACGCTCTATTTTAATATTCAAATCGTGAATTGAGGTGTCTATTGCCAATACTCTTCAGCGGATTTTCTTCCGGATAACAGACTTGTCTCTCGGAATCATAGGATAGGTGAATCTATTGACAGAACGTGGTGACGTTCTCGAACTGCCATACACTCGATCTTCTGATGCATATATGAAACTAAGGTGCCCGTCACTAGAATATATTCTAATTTGCTTCTCGTGCCACGAAGGTTTCTTTCTCTCAACACGAAGTTATATTCTCGAAGGCGCGGGTGAGGTTCGTGGAAGGTAAGATCTACGGTAAAAATTTCCACTTTATACCAATTGGTAACGTTCTCAAAAGGTTTGACGCCCTATTTTAATATTCAAATCGTGAATTAAGGTGTCTATTGCCAATGCTGTTCAGCGGATTCACTCCCTGAGTGCCTGTTTGATTCTCGGTATTGGAAGATAGGTGAAGCTATTGACATAGCAGATTGTCTCTTACTGAAGTTGTCAACGTTCTCAAGCGGTTTGGCCCACAATCTTCAAATTCATGCGTGAAATTAATATGCTTGTCACTAAAATGTATACTAATTCGTCCCATGGATCTCGTAGTTATATTCTCGATACAGTGAAATTCATTTTTCAGATGGTAAGTTCTTCGGTAAAATGTTTCACTTTACAGCAATTGGTAACGTTTTCAATAGAATAGATGCACTACTTTAACATTCAAACCGTGAATTAACGCGTCTATTGCCAATAATGTATACCGAATTTACTCCTGGCACACCTGGTCTGGCTACAGGAATCACATGATAGGTGAAGCTATTGACCTAGACGCTCTATTCTTAAAGATCGTGTTTACGTTCTCTCTCAGTTTGGCCCTCGATCTTCTAATTCATTCATGAAATTAAGGAGCCCTCCTCCAATATGTATAATAGTTGGTTCCTCAGAACACCTTATTATACTTTCGATAACGCGCGTTGTGATTTCGGAGGGTAACGTTGTCAATAAAACGGTTGACTTTATTCCAATTGTAAACGATCTCAAACGGCTTGAAGCTCTATTTTAATATTCAAACCGTGAATGAAGGTGTCTATTGCCAATACTCTTTAGCAGATTTACTCCCGGAATACATGGTTTGACACTCGGAATCGTAGGATCGGTCAAGCAAGTGACTCAACCGTTCTACTCTGAAATATGGTGGAGACGTTCTCCAAAAGTTTGATAATCGATCTCTTAATTCATACATAAAATTGGGTTGCCCGTCACTAAGATGAAGATTAATTTCCTTCTTTGAAGACGAAGTTGTACTCTAGAAAAGGCGAGATTGCTTATTCGAAGGTAAGGCCATCCCTGAAATGTTTGACTTTAAAACAATTGGCAATGCCCTGAAACATCTTTACGCGCTACTTTAGTATTCCAACCGTGAGTTACGGTATCAGTTGGCAATCGAGTTCAGCGTATTTACTCCAACAGTCCCAGTTTTGACTCCCACGATCATTAGATAGGTGAAGCTATTGACTTAGCCGTTTGTCTCTCACAGAAGGTGGTAACGTCCAAGAACGGATTGACACTGGATCTTCTAGTTCGTACACGAAATAATGGCACCCGTCACAGAAATGTCGACAAATTTCTTTCTCTGAACCCGAAATTATTCTCTCGAAACCACGGGTTTGCTTCTCCGCAGATAAGGCCAGCGATAATGTGTTTCACTTTACACCAATTGGCAGCGCCCTAAAACACTTTGACGCGCTACTTTAATATTCAAACCGTGAATAAAGGTGTCCATTGGCAACACTGTTCAGCGAATTGACTCCCGGAATACATGGTTTCATACTTTCAATCTTGGAATAGCACAAGCTATTGACTTAGCCGTCCGTCTCGGATAAATATTAGTAACGTTCTCGAGCGGGATGATACTGGAGCTTCTAAATCATATTTGAAATGAAGGTGCCCGGAAGTAAAGTGTATATGAATTTGCGGCTCTCAACAAGATGTCACACCCTCGATATAGCCGGATATGTTCTCGGAAATTAAATCCTTCGGTAAAATCTACACCAATAAATATCACAAAATAAAGGTTTGACTCTGCACTTTAATATCTACACCGCGAAATAGGGTGTCTAATGCAAATACCATACAGCGGACCTACTCCCGGAATACCCGGTTTGACTCTCGGGGTAACAGGATACATGAAACTACTTACTTAACCGGTCGACTCTCAAACAAGGCGGTAACGTTCTCGAACGGTTTGAACCTCGATGTTCTAATTCCTAAGTGAATATAAGTTGACGTCACAAAATTGTATACTAATGTGCTTCCCTAATCACGAAGTTATACTCTCGACAGAGAGGGTTAGCTTTTCAGAGGGTATGGCCTTCGGTAAAGCGTTTGACTATATAGCACTTTGTAACGTTCTCAAACGGTTTGACGCCCTATTTTAATATTCACTTAGCCATTTAAGGTGTATATTTCCAATACTGTGTAGTGGATTTACTCCCGGAATACCTGGTTCGACTCTCGGAATCATATGATAGGTGAAACCCTTCATCTAGCCGTTCGATACTCAAAGATGATGGTAATGCTCTGGAACGGTCTGATCCTCGATTTTTTATTTCATACATGATATTAACGTGCGCGCCTCTAAAATGTCATCTTGTATGTTTGCATGAACACTAAGCAAGGTACTCCCTGCAGAGGGTTGGACTACTTGGGATGTAAGGCCTTCGGAAAAGAGATCGATTCTATACCAATAGGTAAGGTTCTTCAACGGTTTAGCGGTCTGCTATAATATTCAAACCGTGTATTAAGTGACTATTGCAAATACTCTTCAGTGGATTTACTCCTGGAGTACCTGGTGCGGCTGTCGGAATATCGGGATATGTGAATCTATATGGTTACCTGTTCGTCGCTGTCAGAAGGGGGTAAAGTTCTCGAACGGTTTGACAACCGATCTTGTCATTCATACATGAAACTATGGAGTCCGTCTCAGTAATGAAGACTAATTTCGCTCTCTGAACGCGAAGTTATACTCTCGAAACGGCGGGTCAGCTTTTCCGAAGGTAAGGCTGTCGGTAATCCGTTTGACTTTATACCAATTGGCAACGCTGTAAAGCGGATTGTCGCTCTAATTTACTATGCAAACCGTGAATTACATCGTATACTGGCTGCAATGTTCAGCGGATTTACCACAGCAATACCTGGTTTAACACACCGTATCACTGGATACGTAAAGCTATTGAATTAAGCGTTTGAATCTCAAACAATGTGGTAACTTTCTCGAAGGGTTTGACCTCTGATCATCTTTTTCATAATGAAATTAAGGACCCCGCCACGAAATGTTTACTAATTTGATCCACTGAACCCGAAGTTATACTCTCGACGCAGAAGATGATTTTCCCGGAAAGTAAGGCCGTCGGTAAACAGTTGGACTCTATAGCAATAGGTATCGTTCTACAACGGTTTCACTCTGTACATTAATATACGAGCCGTAAATTACGGTAAGTATTTCTAATACTGTTCTGCGCATTGGAATGCCAGGCTTGGAATGTCAGGCTTGGTTCTCGGTTTCGCAATTACATTCGGAGCTCTTGACTCAGCCCTTCAACTCTCAAAGACGGTGGTAACGATTTCGAACAGTTTGACGCTCGACCTTTCATATCATGCATGAAATTACGCTGCTGTCTGTAAATTGTATACTAATTTGCCTCACTGAACACATAGTTATACTTACCATACGGCGGGCTATCTTCTCGGAATGTAAGGCCGTCGGTTAAGTGTTTGACTACATACCAATAGGTAACGTAGTGCAATGTGTGACTTTGAATCTTAATATTGATTGCGGGAGATAGTGTTTTTAATGCCAATACTGTACAGTGGATTAACTCCTGCAATGCCTGGTTTTCACTCGCGGAATCACACGATACGTGATGCTATTGTCTCAATTGCATGAAATATTGATCTCTAGGAAGATGGCACGATTCTCGAACGGTTTGACCGTCGATCTTTTAATTCATACATGAAATTAATGTGCCCGTGACTAAAATGCCTACAGATTTGCTTCTCTGAACAAGAAGTTATAGTCTCGAAACAGCGGGATAGTTTTTCTGGGTTTATGGCCTCCGGTAAAACGATTGACTTTATAGGAATTGATAACGCTCACGAATAGTTTGAGGCTCTATTGTAATATGCAAACCGCGAACTAAGGTGTCTATTGCCAAAACTCCTCAGTGGACTTTCTCACGCAATACGTGGTTGGACCCTGCAGACCACAGGATAGGTGAAGCTATAGACATAGCATTTCGTCTCTCACAGTAGGTGGTAACATTGTCGAATGGTTTGACAATCCATCTTCTAAATCATACATATAATTAAGATGCCCGTCACTAAAATTTATTAAGGTTCTACATCGCTTTGACGCCTTACATTAATACTCATACCGCGAATTATCGTGCCCATTGTTAATATTGCACTGTGGATCGACTCTTGGAATACCTGGTCTGACCCTTCGAACCACAGGTCAGGTGTAGATAATGATTTAGCTGTGCGACTCGCGAATAGGATGGTAACGTTCTCGCACGGTTTAACTCCTGATGTTGCTATTCCTACGCGAGAGCGAAGTGTCGGCGTGCTAAAATGTCTACTAATTTGATCTCGTGAAAACTAAGCAAGACAATCGTTACAGCATATTGGGATCTCGGGAGGTATATTATTGTGTTAGGAATAACTTTATACCATTCCATAAAGTTCATATACGGTTTGAGTCTCTACCTTAATATTCATAGTGTGAAATAAGGTATCTATCGCCTATACTCTTCAGCTGGTTTGTTCCGGGAATACCCGGTTTGACTTTCGGTAGGCGAAGTTATTGACTTACTCGTTCTACTCTCAAGGAAGTTAGTAACGTTCTCGAACGGTTCGACACTCAATCTTCAAATTTACACATGAAATTGAGGGTGCCGTCACTAAAATATATACTAATTTGCTTCCTTGAAAACGAAGTTATACTCTCGATACAGAGGGATAGGTTCTCGGTACGTAAGGCCTTCGGTAGAAAGATTGACTCTATGCGAATATGTGACGTTCTTCAACGGTTATACGTTCTGCCTTAATATTCAAACCGTGAATTAAGGGTCCTATTGTCAATACTTTTCACCGGACTTACTCCCGGAATACCTGGCTTGCCACTCGCGGTCATGGAATAGATGAGGCTACAAACTTAGCCGATCGAATCCCAAAGAAGGTGGTCACGCTCCCCAACGGTCTGACACTCGATATTGCATTTCATACACAAAATTAAGATACACGTCACTGAAACGTATATTAATGTGTTTTACTGAACATGACGATATACTCTCGACTAGGCGTGTTACCTTCTCGGAAGGTAATGCCTTCAGTTAAAAGTTTGACTCAATAAAAATTCGTAACGTTCTACAACGGATTGAGTCAGGAGTTTAATATTTATTCCGGGGAATAGTGTTTATGGTGTCAATACTGAACAACGGATTTACTATCGGAATACTTGGTTTGACTTTTGGAATCTCATGAAAGGTGGAGCTGTTGACTTACCGTTCTCGAACGGTTTGGTAAACGATCCTCTAATTCAGATAAGAAAATAGGATGTGCAGCTGCTATAATGTCTACCAATTACTTTCCGCCAGCAGTAAGCATAACACTCACTACAGCGGATTAGGTTCTTGGAAGGTAATGTATTCGGTACAATGAATGACTCTGCACCAATTGGTAATGTTCTCCGACGGTATAACTCTCTGCTTTAATGACCAAACCGTGAATTTTGGAGTCTATTGTCTCTATATTTCAGCTGATTTACTGCCCGAATGCCTGGATTCACTTTCGAAATCACAGGATAGGTGAGGCTATTGAATTAGCCGTTCCACTCTCGGAGAATGTGGTAACGTTCTCGAACGGTTTGACGACAGATCTTCCAATTAATACATAAGGAGACCGTCACTAAAATGTATGCTAATTTGCTTCTTTATTCACAGAGATAAAATGTCGATATAGTGAGTTAGCTTCTGGAAACGTAAGGCCTTCTGTTAAAAGTTTGACTGTATTACAATTTGTGTCATTCTACAAAGGATTCTACATACTTCTACATACTCATTACTGGATATCGTACCTTCCGAGAACATAGCCCGCTGTATCGTGGGTATAAGTTTTTGTTCAGAGAAACAAATCAGTAAACATTTTAGCAGACACACACTTTAATTTCATGTATTAATAGGAAGGTCAGGCCATCCGAGAACGTTACTACCTTCTTTGGGAGTCGGGCAGCTAAATCATTAGCTTACTCTATTGTGTGATTCCGAGTGTCAGGCCTGGTGTTCCGGGAATAAATCCGCTGATGAGTATTGGTAATAGACACCTTAATACACAGTTTTATTATTACAGTAGAGTGTCACTCAACTTGAGTAGATTACCAATTGGTATAAAGTCAAAAGTTCTACTGGAGACCTTGCGCTCCGAACTTCTAATCCGCTGTATCGAGAGTATAACATCGTGCTCGGAGGAACATACTACTATACATTATAGAGACAGGCACCGTAATTTATGTATCAATTAGAAGATCGATGGTCAAACCGCTCATGAACGAAGCCACCTTCTGTGAGGTACGAACGGCTAGGTCAATATCTTCACGCTTCTTGTGTTTTCTCGAGCCAAGCCAAGTATTACTGGAGTCTATCCGCTGAGCAGTAGTGGCAGTAGATACCTTATTTCACTATGTGAATATTAAAATTGAGTGTCATGCAGTTTGTGAGCGTTACCAATTGTCATAAAGGCAATCGTTTTACCGAAAGCCTTACCCTCCCGAGTAGTCCATCCCGCTGTAGGGGGCGCCATTCTTAGTGCTCATGGAAACATATAGGTTGGCATATTAGCGGCACGCACGTTAACTTCATGTTTCAATTAGAATATCTACTGTCCACCCGTTCGAAAAGGCTACTATCCCCTTTGAGAGTCGAACGGCAAAGTCAGTAGCTTCACCTATCCTGTGATTCCGAGAGTCATCTCAGGTAATGCGGGAGTAAATCCGCTGCACAGTGTATGCAATAAACACATTAACACATTGTATGAATATAATGGTATCGAGTCAAAGCGCAGGAGAACATTACCAATACGGTATAACGTCATACTCCTTACCGGATACCTTAGCATCCGAGAATATAACCCGTTGTATCGTGGGTATATTTTCATGTTCAGAGAAAGTGATTAGTATGTATTTCAGTGACGGGCACCTCAACTTCATGTATGAGCTAAAAGATAGAGTGTCAAACCGCTAGATAACGTTGACAATTTCTGTAAGAGACGAATGTCTAAGTCAATAGTTATACGCATCCTGCGTTGCCGAGAGTCAAACCAGGTAGTCCGGGTCAGACTCCGCTGAACAATATTGGAAGTAGACACCTTAATTCGCTGTTTGAATATTAAGGTAGAGCGTCCAATCGTTCGGGAGCGTTTCCAATCGGAATAAAGTCAAACGTTTTACAGAAGACCCTACCATCCGCGAACCTCACCGGCTTGTTCGCGAGTACAACATCGTGTTCAGAGGAAGAAATTAATCTTCATTTCTGTGACGGGCACTTTAATCTTCATCATTGGATTATAAGATCGGGTGTCAAACCTTTCGAGAACGTTACCACCTTCTGCGACAGTCGAACGGCTAGCTCAATTGCTCCACCAATCCTGTATTTCCGAGAATCATATCAGATAATACGGTAGTATATCCGCTGAACTGCATTGGCAATAAACACCATAATTCACGGTTTGAATGCCAAAATAGAGCGTCAAACCGTTTGAGAAAGTTACCAATTGCTATACGGTCAAACGCTTTACCGAAGACGATACAGTCCGAAAAACTAACCCGCTCAATCGAGAGTATATCTTCGTGTAGAAAGAAAGAACATAGTATTCATTTCAGTGATGGGTACCTTAACTTCATGTACGAATCAGAATGTCGATGGTCAAACCGTTCCAGAACGTTAACACCCTCTTTGAGAAGCGAACGGATAAGTCAGTGATTCCACCTATTCTGTCATTCCAAGAGTCAAACCAGGTAATCCAAGAGTAAATGCGCTGAAGATTATTGGTATCAGACACCTTAATTCATGGTGTGAATATTAAACTAGAGCGTCTCACCGCGTGAGAAAGTTACTAATTGCTATAAATTCTACCGCTTCACCGAATGCCTTACCATCCGAGAAGCTAACCCGCCGTATCGAGAGAGTAGCTACGTGTTTAGGGAAACACAATAGTAAACATGTTAGTGTCGTCACCTTAAATTCATATATGCATTAGAAAGTTGAGTGTGAAATCGTTTGAAAACGTTACCATCTTCTGTAAGAGACGAACGGCTGTATAAATAGCTTCGCCTATCCTGCGATTCCGAGATGTGGACCAGGAATTCCGGGAAGAAATACAATAAGGTTTGGCAATAGATAGCATAGTTCACGGTCTGTATACTACAATGGAGCGTCAATTCATTTGACGTCGGTACCAATTGGTACAAAGTCACTCCTTTTACCGAATGCCTCACCTTCATAGAACCAAACCCCCTACAGCGAGTGTCTTGCTTAGTGCTCGCGGAAGGAAATTAGTAGAGATCTTAGCCGGCGGGAAAATTTTTCATGTATGGATAGGAACATCGAGTGTCAATGCGTCCGACAAACGGAACCGCACTCTTCGAGAGTCGTATTCCTTATTCAATAGCTACGACTATCCTGTGTTATCGATGGTCAGACCTGGTATTACGGGAGTCTGTCCTCTGTACTGCAATGGCAGTGGGCACTTTAATTTAATGTATGAATACTAAAGCAGAGAGCCAAAACCATCGGAGGATTCTACCAATTGGTATTGTGTTAGACGTTTTACGTGTGGCCTTACCTCCCGTGAACGTAACGCGTTGTATCATGATTGCAACTTCATGTTGAGAGAAACAAATTAGTATTTACTTTGCTGACGGCACCTTAATTTTGGAATGAATTAGAAGATCGGGAGACAGACTGATTCAGAACGTTGCCACCTTCATCGAGAATCGCACATCTATGACAATAGTTTCACCTCTCCTGAGATCCCGAGAGTCACACTAGGTATGTGAGGAGAAAATCCGCTGTACAGTAATGCCAACGGATACCTTAATTCGCAGCATGTATATTAAAGTAGATCGTCAATACGTCGGAGGACGCTTCCAGTTGGTATAACGTCATATTCCGTACCGGATACCTTACCTTCCGAGAGCATAACCCGCGGTATTGAAGGTATAACTTCGTGTTAATAGAAAAAAACTAGTAGACATTTTAGTGATGGGCACCTTAACTGCATCTATGCATTAGAACATCGAGGGTCAAACCGTTGGACAACGATACCACTACTTTTCAGAGTCGCACAACTAAGTCGGTAGCCTTACTTGACCTGTGATTACAAGAGTCAAACCAGGTATTCTGGGAGTAAATCCGCTGAACAGTATAGGTAATAGACACCTTAATTCGAGTATTAATGTAGAGCGTGAAACCATTTGAGATGGTTTCCAATTGCTATATAGTCAAACGTTTTACCGAAGACATTACCCTTGGTGAAAACAACCCGCTGTATCGAGGATATGTCGTCGTGTGCAGTGGAACAAATTAGTATACATTTTAGTGACGGGCACCATATTTCCATGACTGCATATAAAACTAGACAGTCAAACCGTTCAAGAGCGGTTTGATCACTATCATTGTGATTCAACAGGCTATGTCAATAGCTTCACCGATCCTGTGATTTCGAGTGTCAAACCAGGTATTCTGGGAGTAAATCCTCAGATCAGTATTCGCAATAGTATTGGCAATGTACAGAGGCAAACCGTTGTAGAAGTTTACCTATTGGTAGAAAGACACACTTTCCACAGAGGGCCCCTCTCTTCGCGAAACTGACCCGCTCGGTCGATAGTGTAACTACGTATTCACAGAGACAAATTACTATATACTTTCGGGATGGGCACATCAATCGCATGTATGAATAAGTAGATCGGGTGTCAATCCGATCGGGATCATTTGCATCCTACTTGAGAGTCGTACTCATAAGTCAATAGTTTCACCAACCCTATTATCCCGAGAGTCAGGCCAGGAATTCCGAGAGTCTACCCGCAGTATAGTATTGGCAGTAGACGCCTTAATTTACTGTATAGGCAGTAATATACAGATTCGAGCCATCGTAGAATGTTACCTTCTGGTATAGGGTCAAACACTTTTCCGAATTCCTTACCCTGCGAGAACCTATACCGCGGCAGCAAGTGTCTTGCTTAGTTTTGAAGGAAACATATTAGTAGACAATTTAGCAGATGGACACTTTAATTGCATGTATCAGTACGAAGATGGAGGGTCAAATCGTCCGAAAATATTTCCACTTTTTTGACAGTCGCATGGCTATGGCAATAGCTTTACACATCCTGTGCTTCCGAGTGTATTAACAGGTTTTCCTGGAGAAAATCCGATGAACAGTATTGGCAATACACACCTTTCTTCGCGATATGAGTATAAAAGTAGAGACGTCAATAGCTTCACATATCCAGCGAGGCCGAGTGACAAACCTGGTACTCTAGGAGTACATAGGAAGCAGAGAATTCGCAACAGACACTTAATTCACACTTGGAGTATTAAAGTAGATAGTCAAGCCTTCGAGAAACATTACTAAATGGTATATAGTCATTCCTTTCGGCGAATACCTCACCTGCCTAGAATTTAACCTGCTGTAGCGAGTGTCTTGCTAGTGCCCACGGAATCAAATTATTAGATACTTTAACAGACCGAAAACTTAGCTTGATGTATGCATGAGAAGATCGAGAGTTCATCCGTTGGAGAACGTTACCGAACCTCCTATAAGTGTAGCACAGCTATGTCAATAGCTTCACCTATCCTGTCCTACCGAGAGACAAACCAGGTATTCCGGGATTAAATTCGTTTGAACAGTATTGGCAATAGACAACTAAATTCGCGACATGAATATTAAGAATGAGACTAAAACCGTTGGAAAACATTACCAATTTTTATAAAGTCATTCTTTTCACCCAATACTTTATCATCCGAGATCCAACGCTCTGTAGCGGTTGTATAACTTAGAGTTCACAGGAACATATTAGTAGACATTTTGGCAGACGGACACCTTATTTTCATGTATCAATAGAAAAATCGTGAGCCAAACCATTCGAGAACGGTATCACCGTGTTTGAGGGTCGAACATCTAAGTCAATAGCATCACCTATCCTGTGATTCCGAAAGTCAGAGCAGGAATTCCGTAGCAAATGCGCTGAACCGAATTGGTAACAGACACCTTACTTCACGGTTTGAATATTATAGCAGGCCGTGAAGCCGTTGTACAACATTATCTATAGGTGTGTGGTCAAACTGCTCAGAGGACGCCTTGGCCCCCGAAAAACTAACCCGCTCTATCGAGGCATAACATCGTGTTCAGTGGACGAATTAGCATTCATCTTAGCGACGAGCACATTAATTTCATGTATGTATTAGACGGACGATGGACAAACCGCTTGAGACCGTTACTACATTCTATGAGCTTCGAACAGCTAAGTTAGTAGCATCAGGTATACTGCGGTTCCGAGAGTCAAACCAGGTATTCCAGGAGTAAATCCGCGGAACAGGGTTCGTATTCGACATCTTAATTCAAGAGTTGAATATTGAAATAGAGCTTCGAACCTTTTGAGAGCGTTATCAATTGCTTGGAAGTCAAATGCCTGACCGAAGATCTAACCCTCCGAAAAACAAACCCGCTGTATCCAGAGTATAACTTCGTGTTCAGAGAAATAAGTTAATATCTCTTTCAGTCACGAGCACGTTAACTTCATGTATGAATTAGGTGATCGAGGGTCAAACCGTCCGCGAACGATACCACGTTCTGTGTCAGACGATCAGCAACGCCAATGACTTCACCTAACCTGTGATTTCGAATGTCAAACCAGATGATTCGGGAGTAAATGCGCCGTACATTATAAGCAATATACACATTAATTCACGGTGTGAATATCAGAGTAGTTCGTCACACCATTTGAGGGCGTAACAAATTGCTATGAAGTGAATCGTTTTACGGAAGACATTACTCTCCGAAAAATTAAACCCATTGTATCTAGAGTATAAGTTTGTGTTCGGAGAAAGAAATTAGTATTCATTCCAGTGTCGGGCACCATAATTTCGTGTACGAATAAGATTATCCATTGTCCAATCGTTCGACCGTGTTACGACCCTTTTTGAGAGTCGAACGTCTAAGTCAATAGTTTCTCCTATTCTGCGATTCAAGAATGAAACCAAGTATTCCGGAAGTAAATTCGCCGAGCAGTATTAGCAACAGACACCTTAATCACCGTATAAATTTTAAAGTACTCAGACAAACCGTTGTTAGAACGGTACCTACTGGTATAGGATGAAACTTTTTACAGAAGACCTCACCATACCAGTACCTAACCCGCTATATGTAGAGTATAACACCGTGTATATATTAATATATACACGGCTATACATTTAAGTGGCGGGCACATTAATATCATGTCTGAATGAGAAGATCGGGAGTCAAACCTTTCGGGAGCGTTACCACCTTCCTTGTGAGGCGAAGGGCTAAGTGAATAGCTCCAACTATACGGTAATTCCGGGAGCCAAACCACGTATGCCCGGAGTAAATCCGCTGATCAGTATTGGCAATTGACATCTTAATTCCCACGCAGGGGATGCGGTTGGCATTCTGGTTCCATTGCAGTGTGGGTATGAAGAACCCACGGTGCCCGAGTCGGACGTACTTAGGCCGAGGTGAGCAAGCACATTATTGAGGAAGTATGGTGTCCTTGCGCAGGGTTCGACCAGCACGGCCCTGCAATCACTGGTACCACGGGAAACGGTTCTTGCCCTGGGGAGGCTGACTGCGGTCTGTCGCCACGCTTGGCTGCTTGTGTTGGTCTCGAGCGTGCTGTGGTAAGGCCATATCGCGGGATAGAGGGCCCCGTCCTAGGAGGGTGAGACCTGCCACAGGCGAAATTCGTGAGAGCAGCTCGGGCACTGCCCTGCAGTGTCAGTAGGGATTTTGATATGTCCCGGCATGCCCAATGGTGGCGCGTAAGGCTTGCAGTCTACGATCTAATTAGTAGGTGCGCGGTAAGGTGGGCCACGCACTGCACTGATTGGGCGTATCCATATGCCACGTATATAGGGGCCGCGTCGCAAGGCCCCAGTGGCAGGCACGGCACGTTATATCACCGACACAAGTTGACACCGTAATTCACGGTTCGAATATTAAGGTAGATCGTCAAAGCATTGAAGATCATTACCCACTCGTATAGAATCGAACTTTTAACCGAAGGCCTTACCTTCCGAGGAGACCAAACCTTTGTAAGGAATGCCTTGCATAGTGTTTAAGGAAACATATAAGTGTACATTTTAGCGACGGCATCTAATTTCATGTACGAATTGCAAGCTCCAGGACAAAACATATGGTGGACGTCACCACATTACTTGAGAGCCGCACGGCTAAGTCAATAGCTTCCCCTATCCCGAGATTCCAAGGGTCAAGCCAGGCAATCCGAGAGTAAATCCGCCGTACAGTATTAGTACTACACACCTTAATTCGAGGTTTGTATATTTACATAGCGCGACAAGTCGTTTGATGATGATACCAATTGCTATAAAGTCAAACGTTTTACTGAAGACCTCACCCTCCGTAAACATAACGCGCAGTATCGAGAGTATAGCATGGTGTTCTGATGAAGAAATTTGTCTATATATTAGTTGCAGGCAGCTGCATTTCATGTATGAATAAAAAGATCGAGGGATACACAGATCGAAAATGATGCCACCTACACTGACAGTCGCATACCTAAGGCAGTAGCATCACCTGCCGCGTGATTCCGAGCGACAGACCAGGTATTACAGATGTAAATGTGCCTCACTCTATTGGCTATGGACACCATAAATTAATGAGCATAGGATTAGGGCGTCAGACCGTTTGTGAAGATTACCAACGGGTTGAAGTTAAATGTTTTACCTAAGATCTTACCCTCCAAGAACAAAACCAGCTGTATCGAGAATATAGCTTCTTGTTCAGAGATGCAAATTAGTAGACATTTTAGCAGACAATCTACTTATTTTCATGTATGAATATAGAATCGACAGTCGGACCATGCTAGATCGATCCCACAATCTGTGAGGGGCGTACGGCCTATCGATAGCTTCAGCTGTCCTGTGATAACGACGGTCAACTCATGTATACCAGAATTACATGGACTGTACATTACTCGCGATTGACATATTAATTCACGGTTTGAATTTTAAGTAGAGCGACAACCCGTTTGAGAACGATACTAATTGTCATAAAGTCGAACATTTTACTGAACGCCTTACCCTCCGTAAGCATAACTCGCTGCAACACCGTGTTCGGGGGAACAAATTACTATACATTCTAGAGATGGACACCGTAATTTCGTGTATGAATAAGAAGATCGAGTGTCAAACTGTTCGAGAAGTTTCCCACCTTCTTTGTGATTCGGACGGCGGAGTCAATGGGTTTACCTATCTTGTGCTTCGGAGAGTCAGTCCAGCATTTCGGGGAGTAATTGCACTATACAGTCATGGCAACAGGTACTTGACATCACGGTATGAATATTAAATCCGTTCGTCAAACTGTTGTAGGACGTTACCTATTGTTATAGATTCAAAGATTTTGCTGAGAGCCTTACCATAGGAGAAGTTAACTCCCCATATCTAAAGCATAACTTCGTGACCAGAGGATCAAATAAGTAGACTTTTTGGTGACAGGATCCTTAATTTCATTATGAATAAGACGATCGAGTAAGATACCGTTCACGAACGTTTCCACGTTCTTTGAGAATGGAACGGTTGAGTCAAAAGCTTATCCTGTCCTATTATTCCGAGAGCCAAACGAGGTATTCCGCAAGTAGATCATTTGAACAGTGCTGGCTGTAGACACCTTACTTCACGGTATGTGAATTAAAGTGCAGAGTGAAACCGTCAGCGAACACTATCAATTCGTATGAAGTCATTCCTTTTACCGAATACCTTACTTTTGGAGATCCTAACACTCTGTAGCGAGCGTCTTGCTTATCGTTCACGAAAAGAAGTAAGAATATATACTAGCAGAGGAGCACCATATTTTCATGAATAAATATCGAAATCGAGAGACAAATCTTTCGAGATCGTTGCCACGTTGTTGGAGGCTCATAAGGTTAAGTCAATAGCTTCACCTCTCCTGTGATACCGAGGGTCAAATTAGGTATTCCGGAATTAAATCTGCTAAACAATGTTGGCAACAGACACCATAATTCACCGTCTGAATGTCAAAGTAGATCGTGAAACTGTTTCAGAGCGTTACCAATTTGTATGACGTTAAACGTTACACTGAAGACCCTACACTCCGAAATACTATCCCACTGTATCGAGGGTATGACACCGTGTTCAGTGGAACAAATTAGTAAACGTTTTGGACACGTGAACTTCAATTTCATGTATGAATCGGAAGATCAAGTATCATGCCGTTTTGGATCGATTCCACCTTTTTTGAGAGTCGCACATTTTAGTCAATCGCATCACCCTTCCTGTGATTCCGTCAGTAAAACCAGGTATTCCGTGTGTAAATACGCTGAGTGGTATTATTAAAGACCATACACACCAAAAGCCTAACCCGCTGTATCGACGGTACAACATCGCTTTCCGAGAAGCAAATTAGTATACATTTTAGTGACAGGCACCATAATTTCATGTATGAATAAGAAGAGCGATTGTCAAACCGTTCCAGAACGTTACCACCTTTTTCAAGAGCCGGACTTCTAGATCAATAGCTACACCTACCCTGTGGTTCGGATAGGCAAACCAGGTATGCCGGAAATAAATCCGCTGAAGAATATGCACAATATACACCATAAATCATGGTATGAATATTGTAGTAGAGTGCAAATCCGTCGGAGAACATTATCAATTGTTATAAAGTCCTTCATTTCACCGAATACATTAACTTTATAGAACATATCCCGCTGTAGTTCGTGACATGCTTAGTGCTCACGGAAACAAGTGAGTACATATTATAGCAGAAGCACACCTAATATTCAAATACGAATTAGAAGATCGAGTGTCAAACCGTTCGTGACCATTCCAACCATCTTTGGGAGTGAAGTTGTTAATTCAATATCTTCGCTTATCCAATGATGCTGACAGTCAAATCAGGTATTTCTGGTTTAAATGCTCTGTACGGAATTGGCAATTGACACCTTAATTCGCGGTTTGAATATTACATTAGAGCGTCAAACTGTTTGAGAGCGTTACCAATTGGTATAATGTCAATCGTTTTAGCGACGACCTTACCCTCCGAAAACCTATTCCGCTGTATCGACAGTGCAGCAGCGTGTTCAGAGGATCGAATTAGCATACATTTTAGTGACGGTCATCTTAATTTCATGTATAGAACAGAAGATCGAGTGTGCGAAAGTTACCACCATCTGTGAAGGTCGAACGGCTAAGTCTATATCTTCACTTATCCTATGATTTCGAGAGTCACACCCGGTATTCCGGGAGTAAGCGTGCTGAACTGTATTAGCAATATACACCATAATTCACGGTATGAGTATTAAAGTGGCGTGTCAAACCGTTTGCAATCGTTACCAATTTCTACAAAGTCAAACGTTTTACTGAAAGCTTTATCGCCCCAGTAGATACCCCGCTGCATTTGGAGTATAATTCCGAGTTCAGAAAAAGAAATTAGTATCCATTTTAGTGTCGGCACCTTAAATTTCATGTATGAATTAGAATATCGATGATCAAAACGATCGAGAACATTGCAACCCTCTCTGAGAGTTGAACGGCTAGGTCAGTCGCTTCTCCTATCCTGCGAATGGGGGGGGGGGGGTCAAACCAGGTAAACCGGAAGTAAAGCCGCAGTACAGCATTGGCAATACACACCTTAATTCACGGATTGAATATTAAAGTGGAGCGTCAAGATTTTATCCAGCGTTACCAATTTCTCTAAAATCTAACGGTTTACAGAAGATCTTATCCCCCGAAGATCTTACCCATTGTATCGAGAGAATATGGTGTTGTTCAGTGGGTGGAATCAGTATACACTTTAGTGATGATCACCTTAACTTCCAGCAGGAATCAGAAGGTCGAGAGTCGAACCGCCCGTGGACGTTACCACCTTCTGTGTAAGACGAACGGCTAAGTCAATCGCTTCACCTATTTAGGGAACCGGAGAGCCATATCAGGTAACACGGTAGTAAATCCACTGAACAGTAATGGCAATAGACACCTTACTTCACGGTTTGCATATTAAAGTAGAGCGTCACATTGATTGAGAACGATACCAACTGCTGTAAAGTCAAACGAATGTCAATCCAGGAAATCCGAAAGTAAATGCGCTTAAGAGTATTGGCTACTGACACCCTAATTCACGGTTTGAATATTAAAGCAGGCTGTCAAGCCGTTGAAGAACATTACCTATTCGTGTAGGGTTAAACATGTTACAGAATGCCTTTCCCTTCGAAAGTCTGACCAGCTGTATCGAGAGCAAAACAGCCTGTACGGGGATGCGAAATTTTATGCACTTTAGTGCGGGGACAATAATTTCATGTGCGCATCTGAAGCCGGAGGGACAAACCATTGGAGAACATTACGACCTGCTACGAGAGACGAACTGCTATGACAATAGCATCTCATATCCTGTGATTCGGAGAAGCAATCCAGGTATTCCGGAAGTAAATCTGCTGAACAGAATGGGTAATAGACACCTTAAATCACGGTTTGAATACCAACAAAGGCAGTTAAGCCATTGTAGATTATTACCTATATGTGACTGGTCAAAGTCCTTACAGAATACCTGTACCTCCGAGAAACTAACTCGTTGTATTGTGTGTATAACACCCCGTTCAGAGATACGAACTGGTATACATTTACCGACGAGCACCTTAATTTCATGCTCGAATTAGAAGATCGAGTGCCAAACGGTTCGAGTACGTTACCACGTGCTGTAAGAGACTAATGGCTAGACAGTACAGGCAATAGTAATCCTGTATAATAATATTCAGTGACGGGATCCTTCGTTTAATCCATGAATTTGAAGGTCGAGTGTCAAACCGTTCCTGAAAGTTACCACCTTCCTTGAGATTCGACCGGCTAACTCAATAGCTTCACCTACCTAGTGTTTCGGAGAATCAAACCAGGTATTCCGGGAGAAAGTACGCTAAACATTTTTGGCAATAGACACCTTAATTCACGGTTTGCATTTTAAAGTAGAGCGTCAATTCGATTGAGAACGTAACGAATTGCTGTAAAGTCAAAGGTTTTACCGAGGACCTTACCCTCTGAAAAACAAACCCGCTGTACCTAGAGTATAGAATCGTGATCAGAGGGACGAATTAGTATGCCTCTCAGAGACGAGCACCTTGGTTTCATGCTTGAATTAGATGATAGAGGGTCAAACGCTTCGGGATGGTAAGCACCTTCATTTTGAGAGGAATGGCTTAGTCAATAGCTACACATATCCTGTTATTCCGTGAGTTGAACCAGTATTACCAGAGTCAATCCGCCGCACAGCATTAGCAATAGACACCTTAATTCACGGTTTGCATATTAAAATAGCGCGTCAAACCGTTTGAGAGCGTTACCAATTGGTATAAAGTCAAACGTTTTAACGAAGGCGCAAACATCCCCAAACCACACCCGCAGTATCGAGAGTATTTACCTTTTTTCAGGTATACAAATTAGTACACGTTTTAGGGGCCGGCATGTTAAGTCCATGTTTGAACTAGATGACTGAATGTCTAACAGATCGAAGTCGTTACCACCTCCTTTAAGAGTCGAACGTCGAAGCTAACTGCTTCACCTTTCCAGTGTTTCGCAGTGTCAAACCAGGTATTCCTGGAGTAAATCTGCTGAGGAGTGTCGGCAACAGACACTTCAAATCATGGGTTGAATATTGAAATTGAGCGTCAAGCCGCAAATATTTTTTAGTGACGGGCACTGTAATATCATGTATGAATAAGAAGATCGACGGTGAAGCAAATCGATATTGTTACCACCTTCTGCGATAAGGAAACGGCTAACTCAATAACTTCACCAATCCTGTGATTCTGAGAGTCAACCCTTGAAATCCGGGAGTGAATCCGCTGTTAAGTTTATGTTGGAAGTCAAACCGTTGTAGGACATAGGCAGATGGTATAAAGTCAATGATGTTACCGGATTCCTTACCTGCATGAACCTAACCCGCTGTATCATGTGTCTTGCTTAGTGTTCAAGGAAACAAATTAGCAGATATTTTAGCAGACGGATTCTGTAATACCATGTATCAATAGAATGATCCAGAGACAAACTGTCCCAGAACGTGCCACCTTCTTCGAGTGTCGAACGGATAAGTCAGTGGTTTCACCTATCCCGTGCATCCGAGAGTCAAACCAATTACTCCGGGAGTAATTCCGCTCAACAGCATCGGGAATAGACACCTTAATTCCCGGTTTGAATATTAAAGCAGGCCTTCAAGCAGTTGTAGAACAATACCTATATGTTTAGGGTCAAGCTTCTTTCACAATGCATTACCATCCGAAAAACTAATCCGCTGTATCGGGATAGTAATACCATATACAGAGGTACGAACTAGTGTACATTTACCGACGAGCATCCTGATTGCATGCATGACTTATAAGATCGAGATTCAAACTGTTCGAGAATTTTACCACCTTCTGTGAGAGACGAACGGATAAGTCAAAAGTTCCACCTATCCTGAGGTTTGAAGATTCAGCCCTGGAAAACCGAGTGTCAGCTCGCTGGAGAGCATTGGCAATTGACACCTCAATCCGCTGTTTGAATATTAAAGCAGTCCGTCAAGCAGTTGTTGAACATTACCTACATGTGCACGATCGATCTTCTGTCAGAATGTCTAACCATACGGAAAACTAACCCGCTGTATCGGGAGTATAACGCTGTGATTCGGGGTACGA
>NW_027470085.1:0-45929 GCF_051020765.1 Lasioglossum baleicum | reverse complement strand
GGATGCATCCCGCAGGCTAGTCGAGTAAAAACACGTGCGAGAGGATGCATCCCGCAGGCTAGGCGAGTAAAAACACGTGAGAGGTTTTGTGGGATGCGTATGCGCAGGTTTTGTGGGATGCGCATGCGCAGGTTTTTTGGGATGCGCATGGCTAGTCGAGCAAAAACACGTGCGAGAGGATGCATCCCGCAGGGTAGTCGAGTAAGAACACGTGCGAGAGGATGCATCCCGCAGGCTAGTCGAGTAAAAACACGTGCGAGAGGATGCATCCCGCAGGCTAGTCGAGCAAAAACACGTGCGAGAGGATGCATCCCGCAGGCTAGTCGAGTAAAAACACGTGCGAAAGGATGCATCCCGCAGGCTAGTCGAGCACAAACACGTGCGAGGTTTTGTGGGATGCGCATGCGCAGGTTTTTTGGGATGCGCATGCGCAGGTTTTTTGGGATGCGCATGCGCAGGTTTTTTGGGATGCGCATGGCTAGTCGAGTAAAAACACGTGCGAGAGGATGCATCCCGCAGGCTAGTCGAGCAAAAACACGTGCGAGAGGATGCATCCCTCAGGCTAGTCGAGTAAAAACACGTGCGAGAGGATGCATCCCGCAGGCTAGTCGAGTAAAAACACGTGCGAGAGGATGCATCCCGCAGGCTAGGCGAGTAAAAACACGTGAGAGGTTTTGTGGGATGCGTATGCGCAGGTTTTGTGGGATGCGCATGCGCAGGTTTTTTGGGATGCGCATGGCTAGTCGAGCAAAAACACGTGCGAGAGGATGCATCCCGCAGGGTAGTCGAGTAAGAACACGTGCGAGAGGATGCATCCCGCAGGCTAGTCGAGTAAAAACACGTGCGAGAGGATGCATCCCGCAGGCTAGTCGAGCAAAAACACGTGCGAGGTTTTGTGGGATGCGCAAGCGCAGGTTTTTTGGGATGCGCATGCCTAGTCGAGCAAAAACACGTGCGAGAGGATGCATCCCGCAGGGTAGTCGATTAAAAAGACGTGCGAGAGGATGCATCCCGCAGGCTAGTCGAGTAAAAACACGTGCGAGAGGATGCATCCCGCAGGCTAGTCGAGCAAAAACACGTGCGAGAGGATGCATCCCGCAGGCTAGTCGAGCAAAAACACGTGCGAGAGGATGCATCCCGCAGGCTAGTCGAGTAAAAACACGTGCGAGAGGATGCATCCCGCAGGCTAGTCGAGCACAAACACGTGCGAGAGGATGCATCCCGCAGGCTAGTCGAGCACAAACACGTGCGAGAGGATGCATCCCGCAGGCTAGTCGAGCAAAAACACGTGCGAGAGGATGCATCCCGCAGGCTAGTCGAGTAAAAACACGTGCGAAAGGATGCATCCCGCAGGCTAGTCGAGCACAAACACGTGCGAGGTTTTGTGGGATGCGCATGCGCAGGTCTTGTGGGATGCGCATGCGCAGGTTTTTTGGGATGCGCATGCGCAGGTTTTTTGGGATGCGCATGGCTAGTCGAGCAAAAACACGTGCGAGAGGATGCATCCCGCAGGCTAGTCGAGCAAAAACACGTGCGAGAGGATGCATCCCGCAGGCTAGTCGAGTAAAAACACGTGCGAGAGGATGCATCCCGCAGGCTAGTCGAGTAAAAACACGTGCGAGAGGATGCATCCCGCAGGCTAGTCGAGTAAAAACACGAGCGAGAGGATGCATCCTGCAGGCTAGTCGAGTAAAAACACGTATGAGAGGATGCATCCCGCTGGCTAGTCGAGTAAAAACACGTGCGAGAGGATGCATCCCGCAGGCTAGTCGAGTAAAAACACGTGCGAGGTTTTGTGGGATGCGCATGAGCAGGTTTTTTGGGATGCGCATGGCTAGTCGAGCAAAAACACGTGCGAGAGGATGCATCCCGCAGGCTAGTCGAGTAAAAACACGTGCGAGAGGATGCATCCTGCAGGCTGGTCGAGTAAAAACACGTGCGAGAGGATGCATCCCGCAGGCTAGTCGAGCACAAACACGTGCGAGAGGATGCATCCCGCAGGCTAGTCGAGCAAAAACACGTGCGAGAGGATGCATCCCGGAGGCTAGTCGAGTAAAAACACGTGCGAGAGGATGCATCCCGCAGGCTAGTCGAGTAAAAACACGTGCGAGAGGATGCATCCCGCAGGCTAGTCGAGTAAAAACACGTGAGAGGTTTTTTGGGATGCGCATGCGCAGGTTTTTTTGGATGCGCATGGCTAGTCGAGCAAAAACACGTGCGAGAGGATGCACCCCGCTGGGTAGTCGAGTAAAAACACGTGCGAGAGGATGCATCCCGCAGGCTAGTCGAGTAAAAACACGTGCGAGAGGATGCATCCCGCAGGCTAGTCGAGTAAAAACACGTGCGAGAGGATGCATCCCGCAGGCTAGTCGAGCAAAAACACGTGCGAGGTTTTGCGGGATGCGCATGCGCTGGTTTTTTGGGATGCGCATGCGCAGGTTTTTTGGGATGCGCATGCCTAGTCGAGCAAAAACACGTGCGAGAGGATGCATCCCGCAGGGTAGTCGAGTAAAAAGACGTGCGAGAGGATGCATCCCGCAGGCTAGTCGAGTAAAAACACGTGCGAGAGGATGCATCCCGCAGGCTAGTCGAGCAAAAACACGTGCGAGAGGATGCATCCCGCAGGCTAGTCGAGTAAAAACACGTGCGAGAGGATGCATCCCGCAGGCTAGTCGAGTAAAAACTCGTGCGAGGTTTTGTGGGATGCGCATGCGCAGGTTTTGTGGGATGCGCATGCGCAGGTTTTTTGGGATGCGCATGGCTAGTCGAGCAAAAACACGTGCGAGAGGATGCATCCCGCAGGCTAGTCGAGCAAAAACACGTGCGAGAGGATGCATCCCGCAGGCTAGTCGAGTAAAAACACGTGCGAGAGGATGCATCCCGCAGGCTAGTCGAGTAAAAACACGTGCGAGAGGATGCATCCCGCAGGCTAGTCGAGTAAAAACACGTGCGAGAGGATGCATCCTGCAGGCTAGTCGAGTAAAAACACGTGCGAGAGGATGCATCCCGCAGGCTAGTCGAGTAAAAACACGTGCGAGAGGATGCATCCCGCAGGCTAGTCGAGTAAAAACACGTGCGAGGTTTTGTGGGATGCGCATGAGCAGGTTTTTTGGGATGCGCATGGCTAGTCGAGCAAAAACACGTGCGAGAGGATGCATCCCGCAGGCTAGTCGAGCAAAAACACGTGCGAGAGGATGCATCCCGCAGGCTAGTCGAGCAAAAACACGTGCGAGAGGATGCATCCCGCAGGCTAGTCGAGCAAAAACACGTGCGAGAGGATGCATCCCGCAGGCTAGTCGAGCAAAAACACGTGCGAGAGGATGCATCCCGCAGGCTAGTCGAGCAAAAACACGTGCGAGAGGATGCATCCCGCAGACTAGTCGAGTAAAAACACGTGCGAGAGGATGCTTCCCGCAGGCTAGTCGAGTAAAAACACGTGCGAGAGGATGCATCCCGCAGGCTAGTCGAGTAAAAACACGTGCGAGAGGATGCATCCCGCAGGCTAGTCGAGTAAAAACACGTGCGAGAGGATGCATCCCGCAGGCTACTCGAGTAAAAACACGTGCGAGAGGATGCATCCCGCAGGTTAGTCGAGTAAAAACACGTGCGAGGTTTTGTGGGATGCGCATGCGCAGGTTGTTTGGGATGCGCATGGCTAGTCGAGCAAAAACACGTGCGAGAGGATGCATCCCGCAGGCTAGTCGAGCAAAAACACGTGCGAGAGGATGCATCCCGCAGGCTAGTCGAGTAAAAACACGTGCGGGAGGATGCATCCCGCAGGCTAGTCGAGTAAAAACACGTGCGAGAGGATGCATCCCGCAGGCTAGTCGAGCAAAAACACGTGCGAGAGGATGCATCCCGCAGGCTAGTCGAGCACAAACACGTGCGAGAGGATGCATCCCGCAGGCTAGTCGAGCAAAAACACGTGCGAGAGGATGCATCCCGCAGGCTAGTCGAGTAAAAACACGTGCGAAAGGATGCATCCCGCAGGCTAGTCGAGCACAAACACGTGCGAGGTTTTGTGGGATGCGCATGCGCAGGTTTTTTGGGATGCGCATGCGCAGGTTTTTTGGGATGCGCATGCGCAGGTTTTTTGGGATGCGCATGGCTAGTCGAGTAAAAACACGTGCGAGAGGATGCATCCCGCAGGCTAGTCGAGCACAAACACGTGCGAGAGGATGCATCCCGCAGGCTAGTCGAGCAAAAACACGTGCGAGGGGATGCATCCCTCAGGCTAGTCGAGTAAAAACACGTGCGAGAGGATGCATCCCGCAGGCTAGTCGAGTAAAAACACGTGCGAGAGGATGCATCCCGCAGGCTAGTCGAGTAAAAACACGTGCGAGAGGATGCATCCCGCAGGCTAGGCGAGTAAAAACACGTGAGAGGTTTTGTGGGATGCGTATGCGCAGGTTTTGTGGGATGCGCATGCGCAGGTTTTTTGGGATGCGCATGGCTAGTCGAGCAAAAACACGTGCGAGAGGATGCATCCCGCAGGGTAGTCGAGTAAGAACACGTGCGAGAGGATGCATCCCGCAGGCTAGTCGAGTAAAAACACGTGCGAGAGGATGCATCCCGCAGGCTAGTCGAGCAAAAACACGTGCGAGGTTTTGTGGGATGCGCAAGCGCAGGTTTTTTGGGATGCGCATGCCTAGTCGAGCAAAAACACGTGCGAGAGGATGCATCCCGCAGGGTAGTCGATTAAAAAGACGTGCGAGAGGATGCATCCCGCAGGCTAGTCGAGTAAAAACACGTGCGAGAGGATGCATCCCGCAGGCTAGTCGAGCAAAAACACGTGCGAGAGGATGCATCCCGCAGGCTAGTCGAGCAAAAACACGTGCGAGAGGATGCATACCGCAGGCTAGTCGAGTAAAAACACGTGCGAGAGGATGCGTCCCGCAGGCTAGTCGAGCAAAAACACGTGCGAGAGGATGCATCCCGCAGGCTAGTCGAGCAAAAACACGTGCGAGAGGATGCATCCCGCAGGCTAGTCGAGTAAAAACACGTGCGAGAGGATGCATCCTGCAGGCTAGTCGAGTAAAAACACGTGCGAGAGGATTCATCCCGCAGGCTAGTCGAGTAAAAACACGTGCGAGAGGATGCATCCCGCAGGCTAGTCGAGTAAAAACACGTGCGAGAGGATGCATCCCGCAGGCTAGTCGAGTAAAAACACGTGCGAGGTTTTGTGGGATGCGCATGCGCAGGTTTTGTGGGATGCGCATGCGCAGGTTTTTTGGGATGCGCATGGCTAGTCGAGCAAAAACACGTGCGAGAGGATGCATCCCGCAGGGTAGTCGAGTAAAAACACGTGCGAGAGGATGCATCCCGCAAGCTAGTCGAGTAAAAACACGTGCGAGAGGATGCATCCCGCAGGCTAGTCGAGCAAAAACACGTGCGAGAGGATGCATCCCGCAGGCTAGTCGAGTAAAAACACGTGCGAGAGGATGCATCCCGCAGGCTAGTCGAGTAAAAACACGTGCGAGAGGATGCATCCCGCAGGCTAGTCGAGTAAAAACACGTGCAAGGTTTTGTGGGATGCGCATGCGTAGGTTTTTTGGGATGCGCATGCGCAGGTTTTTTGGGATGCGCATGGCTAGTCGAGCAAAAACACGTGCGAGAGGATGCATCCCGCAGGCTAGTCGAGTAAAAACACGTGCGAGAGGATGCATCCTGCAGGCTAGTCGAGTAAAAACACGTGCGAGAGGATGCATCCCGCAGGCTAGTCGAGTAAAAACACGTGCGAGAGGATGCATCCCGCAGGCTAGTCGAGTAAAAACACGTGCGAGAGGATGCATCCCGCAGGCTAGTCGAGTAAAAACACGTGCGAGAGGATGCATCCCGCAGGCTAGTCGAGCAAAAACACGTGCGAGAGGATGCATCCCGCAGGCTAGTCGAGCAAAAACACGTGCGAGAGGATGCATCCCGCAGGCTAGTCGAGCAAAAACACGTGCGAGAGGATGCATCCCGCATTCTAGTCGAGTAAAAACACGTGCGGGAGGATGCATCCCGCAGGCTAGTCGAGTAAAAACACGTGCGAGAAAATGCATCCCGCAGGCTAGTCGAGCAAAAACACGTGCGAGAGGATGCATCCCGCAGGCTAGTCGAGTAAAAACACGTGCGAGAGGATGAATCCCGCAGGCTAGTCGAGTAAAAACACGTGCGAGAGGATGCATCCCGCAGGCTAGTCGAGCAAAAACACGTGCGAGAGGATGCATCCCGCAGGCTAGTCGAGCAAAAACACGTGCGAGGGGATGCATCCCGCAGGGTAGTCGAGTAAAAACAAGTGCGAGAGGATGCATCCCGCAGGCTAGTCGAGTAAAAACACGTGCGAGGTTTTGTGGGATGCGCATGCGCAGGTTTTTTGGGATGCGCATGGCTAGTCGAGCAAAAACACGTGCGAGAGGATGCATCCCGCAGGCTAGTCGAGCAAAAACACGTGCGAGAGGATGCATCCCGCAGGCTAGTCGAGCAAAAACACGTGCGAGAGGATGCATCCCGCAGGCTAGTCGAGCAAAAACACGTGCGAGAGGATGCATCCCGCAGGCTAGTCGAGCAAAAACACGTGCGAGAGGATGCATCCCGCAGGCTAGTCGAGTAAAAACACGTGCGGGAGGATGCATCCCGCAGGCTAGTCGAGTAAAAACACGTGCGAGAAAATGCATCCCGCAGGCTAGTCGAGCAAAAACACGTGCGAGAGGATGCATCCCGCAGGCTAGTCGAGTAAAAACACGTGCGAGAGGATGAATCCCGCAGGCTAGTCGAGTAAAAACACGTGCGAGAGGATGCATCCCGCAGGCTAGTAGAGCAAAAACACGTGCGAGAGGATGCATCCCGCAGGCTAGTCGAGCAAAAACACGTGCGAGAGGATGCATCCCGCAGGGTAGTCGAGTAAAAACACGTGCGAGAGGATGCATCCCGCAGGCTAGTCGAGTAAAAACACGTGCGAGAGGATGCATCCCGCAGGCTAGTCGAGCACAAACACGTGCGAGGTTTTGTGGGATGCGCATGCGCAGGTTTTTTGGGATGCGCATGCGCAGGTTTTTGGGATGCGCATGGCTAGTCGAGCAAAAACACGTGCGAGAGGATGCATCCCGCAGGCTAGTCGAGCAAAAACACGTGCGAGAGGATGCATCCCGCAGGCTAGTCGAGTAAAAACACGTGCGAGAGGATGCATCCTGCAGGCTAGTCGAGTAAAAACACGTGCGAGAGGATGCATCCCGCAGGCTAGTCGAGTAAAAACACGTGCGAGAGGATGCATCCCGCAGGCTAGTCGAGTAAAAACACGTGCGAGAGGATGCATCCCGCAGGCTAGTCGAGTAAAAACACGTGAGAGGTTTTGTGGGATGCGCATGCGCAGGTTTTGTGGGATGCGCATGCGCAGGTTTTTTGGGATGCGCATGGCTAGTCGAGCAAAAACACGTGCGAGAGGATGCATCCCGCAGCGTAGTCGAGTAAAAACACGTGCGAGAGGATGCATCCCGCAGGCTAGTCGAGTAAAAACACGTGCGAGAGGATGCATCCCGCAGGCTAGTCGAGCAAAAACACGTGCGAGAGGATGCATCCCGCAGGCTAGTCGAGCAAAAACACGTGCGAGAGGATGCATCCCGCAGGCTAGTCGAGTAAAAACACGTGCGAGAGGATGCATCCCGCAGGCTAGTCGAGCACAAACACGTGCGAGAGGATGCATCCCGCAGGCTAGTCGAGCAAAAACACGTGCGAGGTTTTGTGGGATGCGCATGCGCAGGTTTTTTGGGATGCGCATGCCTAGTCGAGCAAAAACACGTGCGAGAGGATGCATCCCGCAGGGTAGTCGATTAAAAAGACGTGCGAGAGGATGCATCCCGCAGGCTAGTCGAGTAAAAACACGTGCGAGAGGATGCATCCCGCAGGCTAGTCGAGCAAAAACACGTGCGAGAGGATGCATCCCGCAGGCTAGTCGAGCAAAAACACGTGCGAGAGGATGCATCCCGCAGGCTAGTCGAGTAAAAACACGTGCGAGAGGATGCATCCCGCAGGCTAGTTGAGCACAAACACGTGCGAGAGGATGCATCCCGCAGGCTAGTCGAGCAAAAACACGTGTGAGAGGATGCATCCCGCAGGCTAGTCGAGTAAAAACACGTGCGAGAGGATGCATCCCGCAGGCTAGTTGAGCACAAACACGTGCGAGAGGATGCATCCCGCAGGCTAGTCGAGCAAAAACACGTGCGAGAGGATGCATCCCGCAGGCTAGTCGAGTAAAAACACGTGCGAGAGGATGCATCCTGCAGGCTAGTCGAGTAAAAACACGTGCGAGAGGATTCATCCCGCAGGCTAGTCGAGTAAAAACACGTGCGAGAGGATGCATCCCGCAGGCTAGTCGAGTAAAAACACGTGCGAGAGGATGCATCCCGCAGGCTAGTCGAGTAAAAACACGTGCGAGGTTTTGTGGGATGCGGATGCGCAGGTTTTGTGGGATGCGCATGCGCAGGTTTTTTGGGATGCGCATGGCTAGTCGAGCAAAATCACGTGCGAGAGGATGCATCCCGCAGGGTAGTCGAGTAAAAACACGTGCGAGAGGATGCATCCCGCAAGCTAGTCGAGTAAAAACACGTGCGAGAGGATGCATCCCGCAGGCTAGTCGAGCAAAAACACGTGCGAGAGGATGCATCCCGCAGGCTAGTCGAGTAAAAACACGTGCGAGAGGATGCATCCCGCAGGCTAGTCGAGTAAAAACACGTGCGAGAGGATGCATCCCGCAGGCTAGTCGAGTAAAAACACGTGCGAGGTTTTGTGGGATGCGCATGCGTAGGTTTTTTGGGATGCGCATGCGCAGGTTTTTTGGGATGCGCATGGCTAGTCGAGCAAAAACACGTGCGAGAGGATGCATCCCGGAGGCTAGTCGAGTAAAAACACGTGCGAGAGGATGCATCCCGCAGGCTAGTCGAGTAAAAACACGTGCGAGAGGATGCATCCCGCAGGCTAGTCGAGTAAAAACACGTGCGAGAGGATGCATCCCGCAGGCTAGTCCAGTAAAAACACGTGCGAGAGGATGCATCCCGCAGGCTAGTCGAGTAAAAACACGTGCGAGAGGATGCATCCCGCAGGCTAGTCGAGTAAAAACACGTGCGAGGTTTTGTGGGATGCGCATGAGCAGGTTTTGTGGGATGCGCATGCGCAGGTTTTTTGGGATGCGCATGGCTAGTCGAGTAAAAACACGTGCGAGAGGATGCATCCCGCAGGGTAGTCGAGTAAAAACACGTGCGAGAGGATGCATCCCGCAGGCTAGTCGAGCACAAACACGTGCGAGAGGATGCATCCCGCAGGCTAGTCGAGCAAAAACACGTGCGAGGTTTTGTGGGATGCGCATGCGCAGGTTTTTTGGGATGCGCATGCCTAGTCGAGCAAAAACACGTGCGAGAGGATGCATCCCGCAGGGTAGTCGAGCAAAAACACGTGCGAGAGGATGCATCCCGCAGGCTAGTCGAGCAAAAACACGTGCGAGAGGATGCATCCCGCAGGCTAGTCGAGCAAAAACACGTGCGAGAGGATGCATCCCGCAGGCTAGTCGAGCAAAAACACGTGCGAGAGGATGCATCCCGCAGGCTAGTCGAGTAAAAACACGTGCGGGAGGATGCATCCCGCAGGCTAGTCGAGTAAAAACACGTGCGAGAAAATGCATCCCGCAGGCTAGTCGAGCAAAAACACGTGCGAGAGGATGCATCCCGCAGGCTAGTCGAGTAAAAACACGTGCGAGAGGATGAATCCCGCAGGCTAGTCGAGTAAAAACACGTGCGAGAGGATGCATCCCGCAGGCTAGTAGAGCAAAAACACGTGCGAGAGGATGCATCCCGCAGGCTAGTCGAGCAAAAACACGTGCGAGAGGATGCATCCCGCAGGGTAGTCGAGTAAAAACACGTGCGAGAGGATGCATCCCGCAGGCTAGTCGAGTAAAAACACGTGCGAGAGGATGCATCCCGCAGGCTAGTCGAGCACAAACACGTGCGAGGTTTTGTGGGATGCGCATGCGCAGGTTTTTTGGGATGCGCATGCGCAGGTTTTTGGGATGCGCATGGCTAGTCGAGCAAAAACACGTGCGAGAGGATGCATCCCGCAGGCTAGTCGAGCAAAAACACGTGCGAGAGGATGCATCCCGCAGGCTAGTCGAGTAAAAACACGTGCGAGAGGATGCATCCTGCAGGCTAGTCGAGTAAAAACACGTGCGAGAGGATGCATCCCGCAGGCTAGTCGAGTAAAAACACGTGCGAGAGGATGCATCCCGCAGGCTAGTCGAGTAAAAACACGTGCGAGAGGATGCATCCCGCAGGCTAGTCGAGTAAAAACACGTGAGAGGTTTTGTGGGATGCGCATGCGCAGGTTTTGTGGGATGCGCATGCGCAGGTTTTTTGGGATGCGCATGGCTAGTCGAGCAAAAACACGTGCGAGAGGATGCATCCCGCAGCGTAGTCGAGTAAAAACACGTGCGAGAGGATGCATCCCGCAGGCTAGTCGAGTAAAAACACGTGCGAGAGGATGCATCCCGCAGGCTAGTCGAGCAAAAACACGTGCGAGAGGATGCATCCCGCAGGCTAGTCGAGCAAAAACACGTGCGAGAGGATGCATCCCGCAGGCTAGTCGAGTAAAAACACGTGCGAGAGGATGCATCCCGCAGGCTAGTCGAGCACAAACACGTGCGAGAGGATGCATCCCGCAGGCTAGTCGAGCAAAAACACGTGCGAGGTTTTGTGGGATGCGCATGCGCAGGTTTTTTGGGATGCGCATGCCTAGTCGAGCAAAAACACGTGCGAGAGGATGCATCCCGCAGGGTAGTCGATTAAAAAGACGTGCGAGAGGATGCATCCCGCAGGCTAGTCGAGTAAAAACACGTGCGAGAGGATGCATCCCGCAGGCTAGTCGAGCAAAAACACGTGCGAGAGGATGCATCCCGCAGGCTAGTCGAGCAAAAACACGTGCGAGAGGATGCATCCCGCAGGCTAGTCGAGTAAAAACACGTGCGAGAGGATGCATCCCGCAGGCTAGTTGAGCACAAACACGTGCGAGAGGATGCATCCCGCAGGCTAGTCGAGCAAAAACACGTGTGAGAGGATGCATCCCGCAGGCTAGTCGAGTAAAAACACGTGCGAGAGGATGCATCCCGCAGGCTAGTTGAGCACAAACACGTGCGAGAGGATGCATCCCGCAGGCTAGTCGAGCAAAAACACGTGCGAGAGGATGCATCCCGCAGGCTAGTCGAGTAAAAACACGTGCGAGAGGATGCATCCTGCAGGCTAGTCGAGTAAAAACACGTGCGAGAGGATTCATCCCGCAGGCTAGTCGAGTAAAAACACGTGCGAGAGGATGCATCCCGCAGGCTAGTCGAGTAAAAACACGTGCGAGAGGATGCATCCCGCAGGCTAGTCGAGTAAAAACACGTGCGAGAGGATGCATCCTGCAGGCTAGTCGAGTAAAAACACGTGCGAGAGGATTCATCCCGCAGGCTAGTCGAGTAAAAACACGTGCGAGAGGATGCATCCCGCAGGCTAGTCGAGTAAAAACACGTGCGAGAGGATGCATCCCGCAGGCTAGTCGAGTAAAAACACGTGCGAGGTTTTGTGGGATGCGCATGCGCAGGTTTTGTGGGATGCGCATGCGCAGGTTTTTTGGGATGCGCATGCGCAGGTTTTTTGGGATGCGCATGGCTAGTCGAGCAAAAACACGTGCGAGAGGATGCATCCCGCAGGCTAGTCGAGTAAAAACACGTGCGAGAGGATGCATCCTGCAGGCTGGTCGAGTAAAAACACGTGCGAGAGGATGCATCCCGCAGGCTAGTCGAGCACAAACACGTGCGAGAGGATGCATCCCGCAGGCTAGTCGAGCAAAAACACGTGCGAGAGGATGCATCCCGGAGGCTAGTCGAGTAAAAACACGTGCGAGAGGATGCATCCCGCAGGCTAGTCGAGTAAAAACACGTGCGAGAGGATGCATCCCGCAGGCTAGTCGAGTAAAAACACGTGAGAGGTTTTGTGGGATGCGCATGCGCAGGTTTTTTTGGATGCGCATGGCTAGTCGAGCAAAAACACGTGCGAGAGGATGCACCCCGCTGGGTAGTCGAGTAAAAACACGTGCGAGAGGATGCATCCCGCAGGCTAGTCGAGTAAAAACACGTGCGAGAGGATGCATCCCGCAGGCTAGTCGAGCAAAAACACGTGCGAGAGGATGCATCCCGCAGGCTAGTCGAGCAAAAACACGTGCGAGAGGATGCATCCCGCAGGCTAGTCGAGTAAAAACACGTGCGAGAGGATGCATCCCGCAGGCTAGTCGAGCAAAAACACGTGCGAGGTTTTGTGGGATGCGCATGCGCTGGTTTTTTGGGATGCGCATGCGCAGGTTTTTTGGGATGCGCATGCCTAGTCGAGCAAAAACACGTGCGAGAGGATGCATCCCGCAGGGTAGTCGAGTAAAAAGACGTGCGAGAGGATGCATCCCGCAGGCTAGTCGAGTAAAAACACGTGCGAGAGGATGCATCCCGCAGGCTAGTCGAGCAAAAACACGTGCGAGAGGATGCATCCCGCAGGCTAGTCGAGTAAAAACACGTGCGAGAGGATGCATCCCGCAGGCTAGTCGAGTAAAAACACGTGCGAGGTTTTGTGGGATGCGCATGCGCAGGTTTTGTGGGATGCGCATGCGCAGGTTTTTTGGGATGCGCATGGCTAGTCGAGCAAAAACACGTGCGAGAGGATGCATCCCGCAGGCTAGTCGAGCAAAAACACGTGCGAGAGGATGCATCCCGCAGGCTAGTCGAGTAAAAACACGTGCGAGAGGATGCATCCCGCAGGCTAGTCGAGTAAAAACACGTGCGAGAGGATGCATCCCGCAGGCTAGTCGAGTAAAAACACGTGCGAGAGGATGCATCCTGCAGGCTAGTCGAGTAAAAACACGTATGAGAGGATGCATCCCGCTGGCTAGTCGAGTAAAAACACGTGCGAGAGGATGCATCCCGCAGGCTAGTCGAGTAAAAACACGTGCGAGGTTTTGTGGGATGCGCATGAGCAGGTTTTTTGGGATGCGCATGGCTAGTCGAGCAAAAACACGTGCGAGAGGATGCATCCCGCAGGCTAGTCGAGTAAAAACACGTGCGAGAGGATGCATCCTGCAGGCTGGTCGAGTAAAAACACGTGCGAGAGGATGCATCCCGCAGGCTAGTCGAGCACAAACACGTGCGAGAGGATGCATCCCGCAGGCTAGTCGAGCAAAAACACGTGCGAGAGGATGCATCCCGGAGGCTAGTCGAGTAAAAACACGTGCGAGAGGATGCATCCCGCAGGCTAGTCGAGTAAAAACACGTGCGAGAGGATGCATCCCGCAGGCTAGTCGAGTAAAAACACGTGAGAGGTTTTGTGGGATGCGCATGCGCAGGTTTTTTTGGATGCGCATGGCTAGTCGAGCAAAAACACGTGCGAGAGGATGCACCCCGCTGGGTAGTCGAGTAAAAACACGTGCGAGAGGATGCATCCCGCAGGCTAGTCGAGTAAAAACACGTGCGAGAGGATGCATCCCGCAGGCTAGTCGAGCAAAAACACGTGCGAGAGGATGCATCCCGCAGGCTAGTCGAGCAAAAACACGTGCGAGAGGATGCATCCCGCAGGCTAGTCGAGTAAAAACACGTGCGAGAGGATGCATCCCGCAGGCTAGTCGAGCAAAAACACGTGCGAGGTTTTGCGGGATGCGCATGCGCTGGTTTTTTGGGATGCGCATGCGCAGGTTTTTTGGGATGCGCATGCCTAGTCGAGCAAAAACACGTGCGAGAGGATGCATCCCGCAGGGTAGTCGAGTAAAAAGACGTGCGAGAGGATGCATCCCGCAGGCTAGTCGAGTAAAAACACGTGCGAGAGGATGCATCCCGCAGGCTAGTCGAGCAAAAACACGTGCGAGAGGATGCATCCCGCAGGCTAGTCGAGTAAAAACACGTGCGAGAGGATGCATCCCGCAGGCTAGTCGAGTAAAAACTCGTGCGAGGTTTTGTGGGATGCGCATGCGCAGGTTTTGTGGGATGCGCATGCGCAGGTTTTTTGGGATGCGCATGGCTAGTCGAGCAAAAACACGTGCGAGAGGATGCATCCCGCAGGCTAGTCGAGCAAAAACACGTGCGAGAGGATGCATCCCGCAGGCTAGTCGAGTAAAAACACGTGCGAGAGGATGCATCCCGCAGGCTAGTCGAGTAAAAACACGTGCGAGAGGATGCATCCCGCAGGCTAGTCGAGTAAAAACACGTGCGAGAGGATGCATCCTGCAGGCTAGTCGAGTAAAAACACGTGCGAGAGGATGCATCCCGCAGGCTAGTCGAGTAAAAACACGTGCGAGAGGATGCATCCCGCAGGCTAGTCGAGTAAAAACACGTGCGAGGTTTTGTGGGATGCGCATGAGCAGGTTTTTTGGGATGCGCATGGCTAGTCGAGCAAAAACACGTGCGAGAGGATGCATCCCGCAGGCTAGTCGAGCAAAAACACGTGCGAGAGGATGCATCCCGCAGGCTAGTCGAGCAAAAACACGTGCGAGAGGATGCATCCCGCAGGCTAGTCGAGCAAAAACACGTGCGAGAGGATGCATCCCGCAGGCTAGTCGAGCAAAAACACGTGCGAGAGGATGCATCCCGCAGGCTAGTCGAGCAAAAACACGTGCGAGAGGATGCATCCCGCAGACTAGTCGAGTAAAAACACGTGCGAGAGGATGCTTCCCGCAGGCTAGTCGAGTAAAAACACGTGCGAGAGGATGCATCCCGCAGGCTAGTCGAGTAAAAACACGTGCGAGAGGATGCATCCCGCAGGCTAGTCGAGTAAAAACACGTGCGAGAGGATGCATCCCGCAGGCTACTCGAGTAAAAACACGTGCGAGAGGATGCATCCCGCAGGTTAGTCGAGTAAAAACACGTGCGAGGTTTTGTGGGATGCGCATGCGCAGGTTGTTTGGGATGCGCATGGCTAGTCGAGCAAAAACACGTGCGAGAAGATGCATCCCGCAGGCTAGTCGAGCAAAAACACGTGCGAGAGGATGCATCCCGCAGGCTAGTCGAGTAAAAACACGTGCGGGAGGATGCATCCCGCAGGCTAGTCGAGTAAAAACACGTGCGAGAGGATGCATCCCGCAGGCTAGTCGAGCAAAAACACGTGCGAGAGGATGCATCCCGCAGGCTAGTCGAGCACAAACACGTGCGAGAGGATGCATCCCGCAGGCTAGTCGAGCAAAAACACGTGCGAGAGGATGCATCCCGCAGGCTAGTCGAGTAAAAACACGTGCGAAAGGATGCATCCCGCAGGCTAGTCGAGCACAAACACGTGCGAGGTTTTGTGGGATGCGCATGCGCAGGTTTTTTGGGATGCGCATGCGCAGGTTTTTTGGGATGCGCATGCGCAGGTTTTTTGGGATGCGCATGGCTAGTCGAGTAAAAACACGTGCGAGAGGATGCATCCCGCAGGCTAGTCGAGCAAAAACACGTGCGAGAGGATGCATCCCTCAGGCTAGTCGAGTAAAAACACGTGCGAGAGGATGCATCCCGCAGGCTAGTCGAGTAAAAACACGTGCGAGAGGATGCATCCCGCAGGCTAGGCGAGTAAAAACACGTGAGAGGTTTTGTGGGATGCGTATGCGCAGGTTTTGTGGGATGCGCATGCGCAGGTTTTTTGGGATGCGCATGGCTAGTCGAGCAAAAACACGTGCGAGAGGATGCATCCCGCAGGGTAGTCGAGTAAGAACACGTGCGAGAGGATGCATCCCGCAGGCTAGTCGAGTAAAAACACGTGCGAGAGGATGCATCCCGCAGGCTAGTCGAGCAAAAACACGTGCGAGAGGATGCATCCCGCAGGCTAGTCGAGTAAAAACACGTGCGAAAGGATGCATCCCGCAGGCTAGTCGAGCACAAACACGTGCGAGGTTTTGTGGGATGCGCATGCGCAGGTTTTTTGGGATGCGCATGCGCAGGTTTTTTGGGATGCGCATGCGCAGGTTTTTTGGGATGCGCATGGCTAGTCGAGTAAAAACACGTGCGAGAGGATGCATCCCGCAGGCTAGTCGAGCAAAAACACGTGCGAGAGGATGCATCCCTCAGGCTAGTCGAGTAAAAACACGTGCGAGAGGATGCATCCCGCAGGCTAGTCGAGTAAAAACACGTGCGAGAGGATGCATCCCGCAGGCTAGGCGAGTAAAAACACGTGAGAGGTTTTGTGGGATGCGTATGCGCAGGTTTTGTGGGATGCGCATGCGCAGGTTTTTTGGGATGCGCATGGCTAGTCGAGCAAAAACACGTGCGAGAGGATGCATCCCGCAGGGTAGTCGAGTAAGAACACGTGCGAGAGGATGCATCCCGCAGGCTAGTCGAGTAAAAACACGTGCGAGAGGATGCATCCCGCAGGCTAGTCGAGCAAAAACACGTGCGAGGTTTTGTGGGATGCGCAAGCGCAGGTTTTTTGGGATGCGCATGCCTAGTCGAGCAAAAACACGTGCGAGAGGATGCATCCCGCAGGGTAGTCGATTAAAAAGACGTGCGAGAGGATGCATCCCGCAGGCTAGTCGAGTAAAAACACGTGCGAGAGGATGCATCCCGCAGGCTAGTCGAGCAAAAACACGTGCGAGAGGATGCATCCCGCAGGCTAGTCGAGCAAAAACACGTGCGAGAGGATGCATCCCGCAGGCTAGTCGAGTAAAAACACGTGCGAGAGGATGCATCCCGCAGGCTAGTCGAGCACAAACACGTGCGAGAGGATGCATCCCGCAGGCTAGTCGAGCACAAACACGTGCGAGAGGATGCATCCCGCAGGCTAGTCGAGCAAAAACACGTGCGAGAGGATGCATCCCGCAGGCTAGTCGAGTAAAAACACGTGCGAAAGGATGCATCCCGCAGGCTAGTCGAGCACAAACACGTGCGAGGTTTTGTGGGATGCGCATGCGCAGGTCTTGTGGGATGCGCATGCGCAGGTTTTTTGGGATGCGCATGCGCAGGTTTTTTGGGATGCGCATGGCTAGTCGAGCAAAAACACGTGCGAGAGGATGCATCCCGCAGGCTAGTCGAGCAAAAACACGTGCGAGAGGATGCATCCCGCAGGCTAGTCGAGTAAAAACACGTGCGAGAGGATGCATCCCGCAGGCTAGTCGAGTAAAAACACGTGCGAGAGGATGCATCCCGCAGGCTAGTCGAGTAAAAACACGAGCGAGAGGATGCATCCTGCAGGCTAGTCGAGTAAAAACACGTATGAGAGGATGCATCCCGCTGGCTAGTCGAGTAAAAACACGTGCGAGAGGATGCATCCCGCAGGCTAGTCGAGTAAAAACACGTGCGAGGTTTTGTGGGATGCGCATGAGCAGGTTTTTTGGGATGCGCATGGCTAGTCGAGCAAAAACACGTGCGAGAGGATGCATCCCGCAGGCTAGTCGAGTAAAAACACGTGCGAGAGGATGCATCCTGCAGGCTGGTCGAGTAAAAACACGTGCGAGAGGATGCATCCCGCAGGCTAGTCGAGCACAAACACGTGCGAGAGGATGCATCCCGCAGGCTAGTCGAGCAAAAACACGTGCGAGAGGATGCATCCCGGAGGCTAGTCGAGTAAAAACACGTGCGAGAGGATGCATCCCGCAGGCTAGTCGAGTAAAAACACGTGCGAGAGGATGCATCCCGCAGGCTAGTCGAGTAAAAACACGTGAGAGGTTTTTTGGGATGCGCATGCGCAGGTTTTTTTGGATGCGCATGGCTAGTCGAGCAAAAACACGTGCGAGAGGATGCACCCCGCTGGGTAGTCGAGTAAAAACACGTGCGAGAGGATGCATCCCGCAGGCTAGTCGAGTAAAAACACGTGCGAGAGGATGCATCCCGCAGGCTAGTCGAGTAAAAACACGTGCGAGAGGATGCATCCCGCAGGCTAGTCGAGCAAAAACACGTGCGAGGTTTTGCGGGATGCGCATGCGCTGGTTTTTTGGGATGCGCATGCGCAGGTTTTTTGGGATGCGCATGCCTAGTCGAGCAAAAACACGTGCGAGAGGATGCATCCCGCAGGGTAGTCGAGTAAAAAGACGTGCGAGAGGATGCATCCCGCAGGCTAGTCGAGTAAAAACACGTGCGAGAGGATGCATCCCGCAGGCTAGTCGAGCAAAAACACGTGCGAGAGGATGCATCCCGCAGGCTAGTCGAGTAAAAACACGTGCGAGAGGATGCATCCCGCAGGCTAGTCGAGTAAAAACTCGTGCGAGGTTTTGTGGGATGCGCATGCGCAGGTTTTGTGGGATGCGCATGCGCAGGTTTTTTGGGATGCGCATGGCTAGTCGAGCAAAAACACGTGCGAGAGGATGCATCCCGCAGGCTAGTCGAGCAAAAACACGTGCGAGAGGATGCATCCCGCAGGCTAGTCGAGTAAAAACACGTGCGAGAGGATGCATCCCGCAGGCTAGTCGAGTAAAAACACGTGCGAGAGGATGCATCCCGCAGGCTAGTCGAGTAAAAACACGTGCGAGAGGATGCATCCTGCAGGCTAGTCGAGTAAAAACACGTGCGAGAGGATGCATCCCGCAGGCTAGTCGAGTAAAAACACGTGCGAGAGGATGCATCCCGCAGGCTAGTCGAGTAAAAACACGTGCGAGGTTTTGTGGGATGCGCATGAGCAGGTTTTTTGGGATGCGCATGGCTAGTCGAGCAAAAACACGTGCGAGAGGATGCATCCCGCAGGCTAGTCGAGCAAAAACACGTGCGAGAGGATGCATCCCGCAGGCTAGTCGAGCAAAAACACGTGCGAGAGGATGCATCCCGCAGGCTAGTCGAGCAAAAACACGTGCGAGAGGATGCATCCCGCAGGCTAGTCGAGCAAAAACACGTGCGAGAGGATGCATCCCGCAGGCTAGTCGAGCAAAAACACGTGCGAGAGGATGCATCCCGCAGACTAGTCGAGTAAAAACACGTGCGAGAGGATGCTTCCCGCAGGCTAGTCGAGTAAAAACACGTGCGAGAGGATGCATCCCGCAGGCTAGTCGAGTAAAAACACGTGCGAGAGGATGCATCCCGCAGGCTAGTCGAGTAAAAACACGTGCGAGAGGATGCATCCCGCAGGCTACTCGAGTAAAAACACGTGCGAGAGGATGCATCCCGCAGGTTAGTCGAGTAAAAACACGTGCGAGGTTTTGTGGGATGCGCATGCGCAGGTTGTTTGGGATGCGCATGGCTAGTCGAGCAAAAACACGTGCGAGAGGATGCATCCCGCAGGCTAGTCGAGCAAAAACACGTGCGAGAGGATGCATCCCGCAGGCTAGTCGAGTAAAAACACGTGCGGGAGGATGCATCCCGCAGGCTAGTCGAGTAAAAACACGTGCGAGAGGATGCATCCCGCAGGCTAGTCGAGCAAAAACACGTGCGAGAGGATGCATCCCGCAGGCTAGTCGAGCACAAACACGTGCGAGAGGATGCATCCCGCAGGCTAGTCGAGCAAAAACACGTGCGAGAGGATGCATCCCGCAGGCTAGTCGAGTAAAAACACGTGCGAAAGGATGCATCCCGCAGGCTAGTCGAGCACAAACACGTGCGAGGTTTTGTGGGATGCGCATGCGCAGGTTTTTTGGGATGCGCATGCGCAGGTTTTTTGGGATGCGCATGCGCAGGTTTTTTGGGATGCGCATGGCTAGTCGAGTAAAAACACGTGCGAGAGGATGCATCCCGCAGGCTAGTCGAGCACAAACACGTGCGAGAGGATGCATCCCGCAGGCTAGTCGAGCAAAAACACGTGCGAGGGGATGCATCCCTCAGGCTAGTCGAGTAAAAACACGTGCGAGAGGATGCATCCCGCAGGCTAGTCGAGTAAAAACACGTGCGAGAGGATGCATCCCGCAGGCTAGTCGAGTAAAAACACGTGCGAGAGGATGCATCCCGCAGGCTAGGCGAGTAAAAACACGTGAGAGGTTTTGTGGGATGCGTATGCGCAGGTTTTGTGGGATGCGCATGCGCAGGTTTTTTGGGATGCGCATGGCTAGTCGAGCAAAAACACGTGCGAGAGGATGCATCCCGCAGGGTAGTCGAGTAAGAACACGTGCGAGAGGATGCATCCCGCAGGCTAGTCGAGTAAAAACACGTGCGAGAGGATGCATCCCGCAGGCTAGTCGAGCAAAAACACGTGCGAGGTTTTGTGGGATGCGCAAGCGCAGGTTTTTTGGGATGCGCATGCCTAGTCGAGCAAAAACACGTGCGAGAGGATGCATCCCGCAGGGTAGTCGATTAAAAAGACGTGCGAGAGGATGCATCCCGCAGGCTAGTCGAGTAAAAACACGTGCGAGAGGATGCATCCCGCAGGCTAGTCGAGCAAAAACACGTGCGAGAGGATGCATCCCGCAGGCTAGTCGAGCAAAAACACGTGCGAGAGGATGCATACCGCAGGCTAGTCGAGTAAAAACACGTGCGAGAGGATGCGTCCCGCAGGCTAGTCGAGCAAAAACACGTGCGAGAGGATGCATCCCGCAGGCTAGTCGAGCAAAAACACGTGCGAGAGGATGCATCCCGCAGGCTAGTCGAGTAAAAACACGTGCGAGAGGATGCATCCTGCAGGCTAGTCGAGTAAAAACACGTGCGAGAGGATTCATCCCGCAGGCTAGTCGAGTAAAAACACGTGCGAGAGGATGCATCCCGCAGGCTAGTCGAGTAAAAACACGTGCGAGAGGATGCATCCCGCAGGCTAGTCGAGTAAAAACACGTGCGAGGTTTTGTGGGATGCGCATGCGCAGGTTTTGTGGGATGCGCATGCGCAGGTTTTTTGGGATGCGCATGGCTAGTCGAGCAAAAACACGTGCGAGAGGATGCATCCCGCAGGGTAGTCGAGTAAAAACACGTGCGAGAGGATGCATCCCGCAAGCTAGTCGAGTAAAAACACGTGCGAGAGGATGCATCCCGCAGGCTAGTCGAGCAAAAACACGTGCGAGAGGATGCATCCCGCAGGCTAGTCGAGTAAAAACACGTGCGAGAGGATGCATCCCGCAGGCTAGTCGAGTAAAAACACGTGCGAGAGGATGCATCCCGCAGGCTAGTCGAGTAAAAACACGTGCAAGGTTTTGTGGGATGCGCATGCGTAGGTTTTTTGGGATGCGCATGCGCAGGTTTTTTGGGATGCGCATGGCTAGTCGAGCAAAAACACGTGCGAGAGGATGCATCCCGCAGGCTAGTCGAGTAAAAACACGTGCGAGAGGATGCATCCTGCAGGCTAGTCGAGTAAAAACACGTGCGAGAGGATGCATCCCGCAGGCTAGTCGAGTAAAAACACGTGCGAGAGGATGCATCCCGCAGGCTAGTCGAGTAAAAACACGTGCGAGAGGATGCATCCCGCAGGCTAGTCGAGTAAAAACACGTGCGAGAGGATGCATCCCGCAGGCTAGTCGAGCAAAAACACGTGCGAGAGGATGCATCCCGCAGGCTAGTCGAGCAAAAACACGTGCGAGAGGATGCATCCCGCAGGCTAGTCGAGCAAAAACACGTGCGAGAGGATGCATCCCGCATTCTAGTCGAGTAAAAACACGTGCGGGAGGATGCATCCCGCAGGCTAGTCGAGTAAAAACACGTGCGAGAAAATGCATCCCGCAGGCTAGTCGAGCAAAAACACGTGCGAGAGGATGCATCCCGCAGGCTAGTCGAGTAAAAACACGTGCGAGAGGATGAATCCCGCAGGCTAGTCGAGTAAAAACACGTGCGAGAGGATGCATCCCGCAGGCTAGTCGAGCAAAAACACGTGCGAGAGGATGCATCCCGCAGGCTAGTCGAGCAAAAACACGTGCGAGGGGATGCATCCCGCAGGGTAGTCGAGTAAAAACAAGTGCGAGAGGATGCATCCCGCAGGCTAGTCGAGTAAAAACACGTGCGAGGTTTTGTGGGATGCGCATGCGCAGGTTTTTTGGGATGCGCATGGCTAGTCGAGCAAAAACACGTGCGAGAGGATGCATCCCGCAGGCTAGTCGAGCAAAAACACGTGCGAGAGGATGCATCCCGCAGGCTAGTCGAGCAAAAACACGTGCGAGAGGATGCATCCCGCAGGCTAGTCGAGCAAAAACACGTGCGAGAGGATGCATCCCGCAGGCTAGTCGAGCAAAAACACGTGCGAGAGGATGCATCCCGCAGGCTAGTCGAGTAAAAACACGTGCGGGAGGATGCATCCCGCAGGCTAGTCGAGTAAAAACACGTGCGAGAAAATGCATCCCGCAGGCTAGTCGAGCAAAAACACGTGCGAGAGGATGCATCCCGCAGGCTAGTCGAGTAAAAACACGTGCGAGAGGATGAATCCCGCAGGCTAGTCGAGTAAAAACACGTGCGAGAGGATGCATCCCGCAGGCTAGTAGAGCAAAAACACGTGCGAGAGGATGCATCCCGCAGGCTAGTCGAGCAAAAACACGTGCGAGAGGATGCATCCCGCAGGGTAGTCGAGTAAAAACACGTGCGAGAGGATGCATCCCGCAGGCTAGTCGAGTAAAAACACGTGCGAGAGGATGCATCCCGCAGGCTAGTCGAGCACAAACACGTGCGAGGTTTTGTGGGATGCGCATGCGCAGGTTTTTTGGGATGCGCATGCGCAGGTTTTTGGGATGCGCATGGCTAGTCGAGCAAAAACACGTGCGAGAGGATGCATCCCGCAGGCTAGTCGAGCAAAAACACGTGCGAGAGGATGCATCCCGCAGGCTAGTCGAGTAAAAACACGTGCGAGAGGATGCATCCTGCAGGCTAGTCGAGTAAAAACACGTGCGAGAGGATGCATCCCGCAGGCTAGTCGAGTAAAAACACGTGCGAGAGGATGCATCCCGCAGGCTAGTCGAGTAAAAACACGTGCGAGAGGATGCATCCCGCAGGCTAGTCGAGTAAAAACACGTGAGAGGTTTTGTGGGATGCGCATGCGCAGGTTTTGTGGGATGCGCATGCGCAGGTTTTTTGGGATGCGCATGGCTAGTCGAGCAAAAACACGTGCGAGAGGATGCATCCCGCAGCGTAGTCGAGTAAAAACACGTGCGAGAGGATGCATCCCGCAGGCTAGTCGAGTAAAAACACGTGCGAGAGGATGCATCCCGCAGGCTAGTCGAGCAAAAACACGTGCGAGAGGATGCATCCCGCAGGCTAGTCGAGCAAAAACACGTGCGAGAGGATGCATCCCGCAGGCTAGTCGAGTAAAAACACGTGCGAGAGGATGCATCCCGCAGGCTAGTCGAGCACAAACACGTGCGAGAGGATGCATCCCGCAGGCTAGTCGAGCAAAAACACGTGCGAGGTTTTGTGGGATGCGCATGCGCAGGTTTTTTGGGATGCGCATGCCTAGTCGAGCAAAAACACGTGCGAGAGGATGCATCCCGCAGGGTAGTCGATTAAAAAGACGTGCGAGAGGATGCATCCCGCAGGCTAGTCGAGTAAAAACACGTGCGAGAGGATGCATCCCGCAGGCTAGTCGAGCAAAAACACGTGCGAGAGGATGCATCCCGCAGGCTAGTCGAGCAAAAACACGTGCGAGAGGATGCATCCCGCAGGCTAGTCGAGTAAAAACACGTGCGAGAGGATGCATCCCGCAGGCTAGTTGAGCACAAACACGTGCGAGAGGATGCATCCCGCAGGCTAGTCGAGCAAAAACACGTGTGAGAGGATGCATCCCGCAGGCTAGTCGAGTAAAAACACGTGCGAGAGGATGCATCCCGCAGGCTAGTTGAGCACAAACACGTGCGAGAGGATGCATCCCGCAGGCTAGTCGAGCAAAAACACGTGCGAGAGGATGCATCCCGCAGGCTAGTCGAGTAAAAACACGTGCGAGAGGATGCATCCTGCAGGCTAGTCGAGTAAAAACACGTGCGAGAGGATTCATCCCGCAGGCTAGTCGAGTAAAAACACGTGCGAGAGGATGCATCCCGCAGGCTAGTCGAGTAAAAACACGTGCGAGAGGATGCATCCCGCAGGCTAGTCGAGTAAAAACACGTGCGAGGTTTTGTGGGATGCGGATGCGCAGGTTTTGTGGGATGCGCATGCGCAGGTTTTTTGGGATGCGCATGGCTAGTCGAGCAAAATCACGTGCGAGAGGATGCATCCCGCAGGGTAGTCGAGTAAAAACACGTGCGAGAGGATGCATCCCGCAAGCTAGTCGAGTAAAAACACGTGCGAGAGGATGCATCCCGCAGGCTAGTCGAGCAAAAACACGTGCGAGAGGATGCATCCCGCAGGCTAGTCGAGTAAAAACACGTGCGAGAGGATGCATCCCGCAGGCTAGTCGAGTAAAAACACGTGCGAGAGGATGCATCCCGCAGGCTAGTCGAGTAAAAACACGTGCGAGGTTTTGTGGGATGCGCATGCGTAGGTTTTTTGGGATGCGCATGCGCAGGTTTTTTGGGATGCGCATGGCTAGTCGAGCAAAAACACGTGCGAGAGGATGCATCCCGGAGGCTAGTCGAGTAAAAACACGTGCGAGAGGATGCATCCCGCAGGCTAGTCGAGTAAAAACACGTGCGAGAGGATGCATCCCGCAGGCTAGTCGAGTAAAAACACGTGCGAGAGGATGCATCCCGCAGGCTAGTCCAGTAAAAACACGTGCGAGAGGATGCATCCCGCAGGCTAGTCGAGTAAAAACACGTGCGAGAGGATGCATCCCGCAGGCTAGTCGAGTAAAAACACGTGCGAGGTTTTGTGGGATGCGCATGAGCAGGTTTTGTGGGATGCGCATGCGCAGGTTTTTTGGGATGCGCATGGCTAGTCGAGTAAAAACACGTGCGAGAGGATGCATCCCGCAGGGTAGTCGAGTAAAAACACGTGCGAGAGGATGCATCCCGCAGGCTAGTCGAGCACAAACACGTGCGAGAGGATGCATCCCGCAGGCTAGTCGAGCAAAAACACGTGCGAGGTTTTGTGGGATGCGCATGCGCAGGTTTTTTGGGATGCGCATGCCTAGTCGAGCAAAAACACGTGCGAGAGGATGCATCCCGCAGGGTAGTCGAGCAAAAACACGTGCGAGAGGATGCATCCCGCAGGCTAGTCGAGCAAAAACACGTGCGAGAGGATGCATCCCGCAGGCTAGTCGAGCAAAAACACGTGCGAGAGGATGCATCCCGCAGGCTAGTCGAGCAAAAACACGTGCGAGAGGATGCATCCCGCAGGCTAGTCGAGTAAAAACACGTGCGGGAGGATGCATCCCGCAGGCTAGTCGAGTAAAAACACGTGCGAGAAAATGCATCCCGCAGGCTAGTCGAGCAAAAACACGTGCGAGAGGATGCATCCCGCAGGCTAGTCGAGTAAAAACACGTGCGAGAGGATGAATCCCGCAGGCTAGTCGAGTAAAAACACGTGCGAGAGGATGCATCCCGCAGGCTAGTAGAGCAAAAACACGTGCGAGAGGATGCATCCCGCAGGCTAGTCGAGCAAAAACACGTGCGAGAGGATGCATCCCGCAGGGTAGTCGAGTAAAAACACGTGCGAGAGGATGCATCCCGCAGGCTAGTCGAGTAAAAACACGTGCGAGAGGATGCATCCCGCAGGCTAGTCGAGCACAAACACGTGCGAGGTTTTGTGGGATGCGCATGCGCAGGTTTTTTGGGATGCGCATGCGCAGGTTTTTGGGATGCGCATGGCTAGTCGAGCAAAAACACGTGCGAGAGGATGCATCCCGCAGGCTAGTCGAGCAAAAACACGTGCGAGAGGATGCATCCCGCAGGCTAGTCGAGTAAAAACACGTGCGAGAGGATGCATCCTGCAGGCTAGTCGAGTAAAAACACGTGCGAGAGGATGCATCCCGCAGGCTAGTCGAGTAAAAACACGTGCGAGAGGATGCATCCCGCAGGCTAGTCGAGTAAAAACACGTGCGAGAGGATGCATCCCGCAGGCTAGTCGAGTAAAAACACGTGAGAGGTTTTGTGGGATGCGCATGCGCAGGTTTTGTGGGATGCGCATGCGCAGGTTTTTTGGGATGCGCATGGCTAGTCGAGCAAAAACACGTGCGAGAGGATGCATCCCGCAGCGTAGTCGAGTAAAAACACGTGCGAGAGGATGCATCCCGCAGGCTAGTCGAGTAAAAACACGTGCGAGAGGATGCATCCCGCAGGCTAGTCGAGCAAAAACACGTGCGAGAGGATGCATCCCGCAGGCTAGTCGAGCAAAAACACGTGCGAGAGGATGCATCCCGCAGGCTAGTCGAGTAAAAACACGTGCGAGAGGATGCATCCCGCAGGCTAGTCGAGCACAAACACGTGCGAGAGGATGCATCCCGCAGGCTAGTCGAGCAAAAACACGTGCGAGGTTTTGTGGGATGCGCATGCGCAGGTTTTTTGGGATGCGCATGCCTAGTCGAGCAAAAACACGTGCGAGAGGATGCATCCCGCAGGGTAGTCGATTAAAAAGACGTGCGAGAGGATGCATCCCGCAGGCTAGTCGAGTAAAAACACGTGCGAGAGGATGCATCCCGCAGGCTAGTCGAGCAAAAACACGTGCGAGAGGATGCATCCCGCAGGCTAGTCGAGCAAAAACACGTGCGAGAGGATGCATCCCGCAGGCTAGTCGAGTAAAAACACGTGCGAGAGGATGCATCCCGCAGGCTAGTTGAGCACAAACACGTGCGAGAGGATGCATCCCGCAGGCTAGTCGAGCAAAAACACGTGTGAGAGGATGCATCCCGCAGGCTAGTCGAGTAAAAACACGTGCGAGAGGATGCATCCCGCAGGCTAGTTGAGCACAAACACGTGCGAGAGGATGCATCCCGCAGGCTAGTCGAGCAAAAACACGTGCGAGAGGATGCATCCCGCAGGCTAGTCGAGTAAAAACACGTGCGAGAGGATGCATCCTGCAGGCTAGTCGAGTAAAAACACGTGCGAGAGGATTCATCCCGCAGGCTAGTCGAGTAAAAACACGTGCGAGAGGATGCATCCCGCAGGCTAGTCGAGTAAAAACACGTGCGAGAGGATGCATCCCGCAGGCTAGTCGAGTAAAAACACGTGCGAGGTTTTGTGGGATGCGGATGCGCAGGTTTTGTGGGATGCGCATGCGCAGGTTTTTTGGGATGCGCATGGCTAGTCGAGCAAAATCACGTGCGAGAGGATGCATCCCGCAGGGTAGTCGAGTAAAAACACGTGCGAGAGGATGCATCCCGCAAGCTAGTCGAGTAAAAACACGTGCGAGAGGATGCATCCCGCAGGCTAGTCGAGCAAAAACACGTGCGAGAGGATGCATCCCGCAGGCTAGTCGAGTAAAAACACGTGCGAGAGGATGCATCCCGCAGGCTAGTCGAGTAAAAACACGTGCGAGAGGATGCATCCCGCAGGCTAGTCGAGTAAAAACACGTGCGAGGTTTTGTGGGATGCGCATGCGTAGGTTTTTTGGGATGCGCATGCGCAGGTTTTTTGGGATGCGCATGGCTAGTCGAGCAAAAACACGTGCGAGAGGATGCATCCCGGAGGCTAGTCGAGTAAAAACACGTGCGAGAGGATGCATCCCGCAGGCTAGTCGAGTAAAAACACGTGCGAGAGGATGCATCCCGCAGGCTAGTCGAGTAAAAACACGTGCGAGAGGATGCATCCCGCAGGCTAGTCCAGTAAAAACACGTGCGAGAGGATGCATCCCGCAGGCTAGTCGAGTAAAAACACGTGCGAGAGGATGCATCCCGCAGGCTAGTCGAGTAAAAACACGTGCGAGGTTTTGTGGGATGCGCATGAGCAGGTTTTGTGGGATGCGCATGCGCAGGTTTTTTGGGATGCGCATGGCTAGTCGAGTAAAAACACGTGCGAGAGGATGCATCCCGCAGGGTAGTCGAGTAAAAACACGTGCGAGAGGATGCATCCCGCAGGCTAGTCGAGCACAAACACGTGCGAGAGGATGCATCCCGCAGGCTAGTCGAGCAAAAACACGTGCGAGGTTTTGTGGGATGCGCATGCGCAGGTTTTTTGGGATGCGCATGCCTAGTCGAGCAAAAACACGTGCGAGAGGATGCATCCCGCAGGGTAGTCGAGTAAAAACACGTGCGAGAGGATGCATCCCGCAGGCTAGTCGAGTAAAAACACGTGCGAGGTTTTGTGGGATGCGCATGCGCAGGTTTTGTGGGATGCGCATGCGCAGGTTTTGTGGGATGCGCATGCGCAGGTTTTTTGGGATGCGCATGGCTAGTCGAGCAAAAACACGTGCGAGAGGATGCATCCCGCAGGCTAGTAGAGCAAAAACACGTGCGAGAGGATGCATCCCGCAGGCTAGTCGAGCAAAAACACGTGCGAGAGGTTGCATCCCGCAGGCTAGTCGAGTAAAAACACGTGCGAGAGGATGCATCCCGCAGGCTACTCGAGTAAAAACACGTGCGAGAGGATGCATCCCGCAGGCTAGTCGAGTAAAAACACGTGCGAGGTTTTGTGGGATGCGCATGCGCAGGTTTTTTGGGATGCGCATGGCTAGTCGAGCAAAAACACGTGCGAGAGGATGCATCCCGCAGGCTAGTCGAGCAAAAACACGTGCGAGAGGATGCATCCCGCAGGCTAGTCGAGCAAAAACACGTGCGAGAGGATGCATCCCGCAGGCTAGTAGAGCAAAAACACGTGCGAGAGGATGCATCCCGCAAGCTAGTCGAGCAAAAACACGTGCGAGAGGATGCATCCCGCAAGCTAGTCGAGCAAAAACACGTGCGAGAGGATGCATCCCGCAGGCTAGTCGAGTAAAAACACGTGCGGGAGGATGCATCCCGCAGGCTAGTCGAGTAAAAACACGTGCGAGAAAATGCATCCCGCAGGCTAGTCGAGCAAAAACACGTGCGAGAGGATGAATCTCGCAGGCTAGTCGAGTAAAAACACGTGCGAGAGGATGCATCCCGCAGGCTAGTCGAGCAATAACACGTGCGAGAGGATGCATCCCGCAGGGTAGTCGAGTAAAAACACGTGCGAGAGGATGCATCCCGCAGGCTAGTCGAGCAAAAACACGTGCGAGAGGATGCATCCCGCAGGCTAGTCGAGTAAAAACACGTGCGAGAGGATGAATCTCGCAGGCTAGTCGAGTAAAAACACGTGCGAGAGGATGCATCCCGCAGGCTAGTCGAGCAAAAACACGTGCGAGAGGATGCATCCCGCAGGCTAGTCGAGTAAAAACACGTGCGAGAGGATGAATCCCGCAGGCTAGTCGAGTAAAAACACGTGCGAGAGGATGCATCCCGCAGGCTAGTCGAGCAAAAACACGTGCGAGAGGATGCATCCCGCAGGCTAGTCGAGTAAAAACACGTGCGAGAGGATGAATCTCGCAGGCTAGTCGAGTAAAAACACGTGCGAGAGGATGCATCCCGCAGGCTAGTCGAGCAAAAACACGTGCGAGAGGATGCATCCCGCAGGCTAGTCGAGTAAAAACACGTGCGGGAGGATGCATACCGCAGGCTAGTCGAGTAAAAACACGTGCGAGAAAATGCATCCCGCAGGCTAGTCGAGCAAAAACACGTGCGAGAGGATGCATCCCGCAGGCTAGTCGAGTAAAAACACGTGCGAGAGGATGCATCCCGCAGGCTAGTCGAGTAAAAACACGTGCGAGGTTTTGTGGGATGCGCATGCGTAGGTTTTTTGGGATGCGCATGCGCAGGTTTTTTGGGATGCGCATGGCTAGTCGAGCAAAAACACGTGCGAGAGGATGCATCCCGGAGGCTAGTCGAGTAAAAACACGTGCGAGAGGATGCATCCCGCAGGCTAGTCGAGTAAAAACACGTGCGAGAGGATGCATCCCGCAGGCTAGTCGAGTAAAAACACGTGCGAGAGGATGCATCCCGCAGGCTAGTCCAGTAAAAACACGTGCGAGAGGATGCATCCCGCAGGCTAGTCGAGTAAAAACACGTGCGAGAGGATGCATCCCGCAGGCTAGTCGAGTAAAAACACGTGCGAGGTTTTGTGGGATGCGCATGAGCAGGTTTTGTGGGATGCGCATGCGCAGGTTTTTTGGGATGCGCATGGCTAGTCGAGTAAAAACACGTGCGAGAGGATGCATCCCGCAGGGTAGTCGAGTAAAAACACGTGCGAGAGGATGCATCCCGCAGGCTAGTCGAGTAAAAACACGTGCGAGGTTTTGTGGGATGCGCATGCGCAGGTTTTGTGGGATGCGCATGCGCAGGTTTTGTGGGATGCGCATGCGCAGGTTTTTTGGGATGCGCATGGCTAGTCGAGCAAAAACACGTGCGAGAGGATGCATCCCGCAGGCTAGTAGAGCAAAAACACGTGCGAGAGGATGCATCCCGCAGGCTAGTCGAGCAAAAACACGTGCGAGAGGTTGCATCCCGCAGGCTAGTCGAGTAAAAACACGTGCGAGAGGATGCATCCCGCAGGCTACTCGAGTAAAAACACGTGCGAGAGGATGCATCCCGCATGCTAGTCGAGTAAAAACACGTGCGAGGTTTTGTGGGATGCGCATGCGCAGGTTTTTTGGGATGCGCATGGCTAGTCGAGCAAAAACACGTGCGAGAGGATGCATCCCGCAGGCTAGTCGAGCAAAAACACGTGCGAGAGGATGCATCCCGCAGGGTAGTCGAGTAAAAACACGTGCGAGAGGATGCATCCCGCAGGCTAGTCGAGTAAAAACACGTGCGAGAGGATGCATCCCGCAGGCTAGTCGAGCACAAACACGTGCGAGGTTTTGTGGGATGCGCATGCGCAGGTTTTTTGGGATGCGCATGCGCAGGTTTTTTGGGATGCGCATGGCTAGTCGAGCAAAAACACGTGCGAGAGGATGCATCCCGCAGGCTAGTCGAGCAAAAACACGTCCGATAGGATGCATCCCGCAGGCTAGTCGAGTAAAAACACTTGCGAGAGGATGCATCCTGCAGGCTAGTCGAGTAAAAACACGTGCGAGAGGATGCATCCCGCAGGCTAGTCGAGTAAAAACACGTGCGAGAGGATGCATCCCGCAGGCTAGTCGAGCAAAAACACGTGCGAGAGGATGCATCCCGCAGGCTAGTCGAGTAAAAACACGTGCGAGAGGATGAATCCCGCAGGCTAGTCGAGTAAAAACACGTGCGAGAGGATGCATCCCGCAGGCTAGTCGAGCAAAAACACGTGCGAGAGGATGCATCCCGCAGGCTAGTCGAGTAAAAACACGTGCGAGAGGATGAATCTCGCAGGCTAGTCGAGTAAAAACACGTGCGAGAGGATGCATCCCGCAGGCTAGTCGAGCAAAAACACGTGCGAGAGGATGCATCCCGCAAGCTAGTCGAGTAAAAACACGTGCGGGAGGATGCATACCGCAGGCTAGTCGAGTAAAAACACGTGCGAGAAAATGCATCCCGCAGGCTAGTCGAGCAAAAACACGTGCGAGAGGATGCATCCCGCAGGCTAGTCGAGTAAAAACACGTGCGAGAGGATGCATCCCGCAGGCTAGTCGAGTAAAAACACGTGCGAGGTTTTGTGGGATGCGCATGCGTAGGTTTTTTGGGATGCGCATGCGCAGGTTTTTTGGGATGCGCATGGCTAGTCGAGCAAAAACACGTGCGAGAGGATGCATCCCGGAGGCTAGTCGAGTAAAAACACGTGCGAGAGGATGCATCCCGCAGGCTAGTCGAGTAAAAACACGTGCGAGAGGATGCATCCCGCAGGCTAGTCGAGTAAAAACACGTGCGAGAGGATGCATCCCGCAGGCTAGTCCAGTAAAAACACGTGCGAGAGGATGCATCCCGCAGGCTAGTCGAGTAAAAACACGTGCGAGAGGATGCATCCCGCAGGCTAGTCGAGTAAAAACACGTGCGAGGTTTTGTGGGATGCGCATGAGCAGGTTTTGTGGGATGCGCATGCGCAGGTTTTTTGGGATGCGCATGGCTAGTCGAGTAAAAACACGTGCGAGAGGATGCATCCCGCAGGGTAGTCGAGTAAAAACACGTGCGAGAGGATGCATCCCGCAGGCTAGTCGAGTAAAAACACGTGCGAGGTTTTGTGGGATGCGCATGCGCAGGTTTTGTGGGATGCGCATGCGCAGGTTTTGTGGGATGCGCATGCGCAGGTTTTTTGGGATGCGCATGGCTAGTCGAGCAAAAACACGTGCGAGAGGATGCATCCCGCAGGCTAGTCGAGCAAAAACACGTGCGAGAGGATGCATCCCGCAGGCTAGTCGAGCAAAAACACGTGCGAGAGGATGCATCCCGCAGGCTAGTAGAGCAAAAAGACGTGCGAGAGGATGCATCCCGCAAGCTAGTCGAGCAAAAACACGTGCGAGAGGATGCATCCCGCAGGCTAGTCGAGTAAAAACACGTGCGGGAGGATGCATCCCGCAGGCTAGTCGAGTAAAAACACGTGCGAGAAAATGCATCCCGCAGGCTAGTCGAGCAAAAACACGTGCGAGAGGATGCATCCCGCAGGCTAGTCGAGTAAAAACACGTGCGAGAGGATGAATCTCGCAGGCTAGTCGAGTAAAAACACGTGCGAGAGGATGCATCCCGCAGGCTAGTCGAGCAAAAACACGTGCGAGAGGATGCATCCCGCAGGCTAGTCGAGTAAAAACACGTGCGGGAGGATGCATACCGCAGGCTAGTCGAGTAAAAACACGTGCGAGAAAATGCATCCCGCAGGCTAGTCGAGCAAAAACACGTGCGAGAGGATGCATCCCGCAGGCTAGTCGAGTAAAAACACGTGCGAGAGGATGAATCCCGCAGGCTAGTCGAGTAAAAACACGTGCGAGAGGATGCATCCCGCAGGCTAGTCGAGCAAAAACACGTGCGAGAGGATGCATCCCGCAGGCTAGTCGAGCAAAAACACGTGCGAGAGGATGCATCCCGCAGGGTAGTCGAGTAAAAACACGTGCGAGAGGATGCATCCCGCAGGCTAGTCGAGTAAAAACACGTGCGAGAGGATGCATCCCGCAGGCTAGTCGAGCACAAACACGTGCGAAGTTTTGTGGGATGCGCATGCGCAGGTTTTTTGGGATGCGCATGCGCAGGTTTTTTGGGATGCGCATGGCTAGTCGAGCAAAAACACGTGCGAGAGGATGCATCCCGCAGGCTAGTCGAGCAAAAACACGTCCGATAGGATGCATCCCGCAGGCTAGTCGAGTAAAAACACTTGCGAGAGGATGCATCCTGCAGGCTAGTCGAGTAAAAACACGTGCGAGAGGATGCATCCCGCAGGCTAGTCGAGTAAAAACACGTGCGAGAGGATGCATCCCGCAGGCTAGTCGAGCAAAAACACGTGCGAGAGGATGCATCCCGCAGGCTAGTCGAGCAAAAACACGTGCGAGAGGATGCATCCCGCAGGGTAGTCGAGTAAAAACACGTGCGAGAGGATGCATCCCGCAGGCTAGTCGAGTAAAAACACGTGCGAGAGGATGCATCCCGCAGGCTAGTCGAGCACAAACACGTGCGAGGTTTTGTGGGATGCGCATGCGCAGGTTTTTTGGGATGCGCATGCGCAGGTTTTTTGGGATGCGCATGGCTAGTCGAGCAAAAACACGTGCGAGAGGATGCATCCCGCAGGCTAGTCGAGCAAAAACACGTCCGATAGGATGCATCCCGCAGGCTAGTCGAGTAAAAACACTTGCGAGAGGATGCATCCTGCAGGCTAGTCGAGTAAAAACACGTGCGAGAGGATGCATCCCGCAGGCTAGTCGAGTAAAAACACGTGCGAGAGGATGCATCCCGCAGGCTAGTCGAGTAAAAACACGTGCGAGAGGATGCATCCCGCAGGCTAGTCGAGTAAAAACACGTGCGAGAGGATGCATCCCGCAGGCTAGTCGAGTAAAAACACGTGAGAGGTTTTGTGGGATGCGCATGCGCAGGTTTTGTGGGATGCGCATGCGCAGGTTTTTTGGGATGCGCATGGCTAGTCGAGCAAAGACACGTGCGAGAGGATGCATCCCGCAGCGTAGTCGAGTAAAAACACGTGCGAGAGAATGCATCCCGCAGGCTAGTCGAGTAAAAACACGTGCGAGAGGATGCATCCCGCAGGCTAGTCGAGCAAAAACACGTGCGAGAGGATGCATCCCGCAGGCTAGTCGAGCAAAAACACGTGCGAGAGGATGCATCCCGCAGGCTAGTCGAGTAAAAACACGTGCGAGAGGATGCATCCCGCAGGCTAGTCGAGTAAAAACACGTGCGAGAGGATGCATCCCGCAGGCTAGTCGAGTAAAAACACGTGCGATGTTTTGTGGGATGCGCATGCGCAGGTTTTGTGGGATGCGCATGCGCAGGTTTTTTGGGATGCGCATGGCTAGTCGAGCAAAAACACGTGCGAGAGGATGCATCCCGCAGGGTAGTCGAGTAAAAACACGTGCGAGAGGATGCATCCCGCAAGCTAGTCGAGTAAAAACACGTGCGAGAGGATGCATCCCGCAGGCTAGTCGAGCAAAAACACGTGCGAGAGGATGCATCCCGCAGCGTAGTCGAGTAAAAACACGTGCGAGAGTATGCATCCCGCAGGCTAGTCGAGTAAAAACACGTGCGAGAGGATGCATCCCGCAGGCTAGTCGAGCAAAAACACGTGCGAGAGGATGCATCCTGCAGGCTAGTCGAGTAAAAACACGTGCGAGAGGATTCATCCCGCAGGCTAGTCGAGTAAAAACACGTGCGAGAGGATGCATCCCGCAGGCTAGTCGAGTAAAAACACGTGCGAGAGGATGCATCCCGCAGGCTAGTCGAGTAAAAACACGTGCGAGGTTTTGTGGGATGCGCATGCGCAGGTTTTGTGGGATGCGCATGCGCAGGTTTTTTGGGATGCGCATGGCTAGTCGAGCAAAAACACGTGCGAGAGGATGCATCCCGCAGGGTAGTCGAGTAAAAACACGTGCGAGAGGATGCATCCCGCAAGCTAGTCGAGTAAAAACACGTGCGAGAGGATGCATCCCGCAGGCTAGTCGAGCAAAAACACGTGCGAGAGGATGCATCCCGCAGGCTAGTCGAGTAAAAACACGTGCGAGAGGATGCATCCCGCAGGCTAGTCGAGTAAAAACACGTGCGAGAAAATGCATCCCGCAGGCTAGTCGAGCAAAAACACGTGCGAGAGGATGCATCCCGCAGGCTAGTCGAGTAAAAACACGTGCGAGAGGATGAATCTCGCAGGCTAGTCGAGTAAAAACACGTGCGAGAGGATGCATCCCGCAGGCTAGTCGAGCAAAAACACGTGCGAGAGGATGCATCCCGCAGGCTAGTCGAGCAATAACACGTGCGAGAGGATGCATCCCGCAGGGTAGTCGAGTAAAAACACGTGCGAGAGGATGCATCCCGCAGGCTAGTCGAGCAAAAACACGTGCGAGAGGATGCATCCTGCAGGCTAGTCGAGCAAAAACACGTGCGAGAGGATGCATCCCGCAGGCTAGTCGAGTAAAAACACGTGCGAGAGGATGCATCCCGCAGGCTAGTCGAGCAAAAACACGTGCGAGAGGATGCATCCCGCAGGCTAGTCGAGCAAAAACACGTGCGAGAGGATGCATCCCGCAGGCTAGTCGAGTAAAAACACGTGCGAGAGGATGCATCCTGCAGGCTGGTCGAGTAAAAACACGTGCGAGAGGATGCATCCCGCAGGCTAGTCGAGCACAAACACGTGCGAGAGGATGCATCCCGCAGGCTAGTCGAGCAAAAACACGTGCGAGAGGATGCATCCCGCAGGCTAGTCGAGTAAAAACACGTGCGAAAGGATGCATCCCGCAGGCTAGTCGAGCACAAACACGTGCGAGGTTTTGTGGGATGCGCATGCGCAGGTTTTTTGGGATGCGCATGCGCATGTTTTTTGGGATGCGCATGGCTAGTCGAGCAAAAACACGTGCGAGAGGATGCATCCCGCAGGCTAGTCGAGTAAAAACACGTGCGAGAGGATGCATCCCGCAGGCTAGTCGAGTAAAAACACGTGCGAAAGGATGCATCCCGCAGCCTAGTCGAGCACAAACACGTGCGAGGTTTTGTGGGATGCGCATGCGCAGGTTTTTTGGAATGCGCATGCGCAGGTTTTTTGGGATGCGCATGCGCAGGTTTTTTGGGATGCGCATGCGCAGGTTTTTTGGGATGCGCATGGCTAGTCGAGCAAAAACACGTGCGAGAGGATGCATCCCGCAGGCTAGTCGAGCAAAAACACGTGCGAGAGGATGCATCCCGCAGGCTAGTCGAGCAAAAACACGTGCGAGAGGATGCATCCCGCAGGCTAGTCGAGTAAAAACACGTGCGAGAGGATGCATCCCGCAGGCTAGTCGAGCACAAACACGTGCGAGAGGATGCATCCCGCAGGCTAGTCGAGCACAAACACGTGCGAGAGGATGCATCCCGCAGGCTAGTCGAGCAAAAACACGTGCGAGAGGATGCATCCCGCAGGCTAGTCGAGTAAAAACACGTGCGAAAGGATGCATCCCGCAGGCTAGTCGAGCACAAACACGTGCGAGGTTTTGTGGGATGCGCATGCGCAGGTTTTTTGGGATGCGCATGCGCAGGTTTTTTGGGATGCGCATGGCTAGTCGAGCAAAAACACGTGCGAGAGGATGCATCCCGCAGGCTAGTCGAGTAAAAACACGTGCGGGAGGATGCATCCCGCAGGCTAGTCGAGTAAAAACACGTGCGAGAAAATGCATCCCGCAGGCTAGTCGAGCAAAAACACGTGCGAGAGGATGCATCCCGCAGGCTAGTCGAGTAAAAACACGTGCGAGAGGATGAATCTCGCAGGCTAGTCGAGTAAAAACACGTGCGAGAGGATGCATCCCGCAAGCTAGTCGAGCAAAAACACGTGCGAGAGGATGCATCCCGCAGGCTAGTCGAGCAATAACACGTGCGAGAGGATGCATCCCGCAGGGTAGTCGAGTAAAAACACGTGCGAGAGGATGCATCCCGCAGGCTAGTCGAGCAAAAACACGTGCGAGAGGATGCATCCCGCAGGCTAGTCGAGCAAAAACACGTGCGAGAGGATGCATCCCGCAGGCTAGTCGAGCAAAAACACGTGCGAGAGGATGCATCCCGCAGGCTAGTCGAGCAAAAACACGTGCGAGAGGATGCATCCCGCAGGCTAGTCGAGTAAAAACACGTGCGAGAGGATGCATCCCGCAGGCTAGTCGAGCACAAACACGTGCGAGAGGATGCATCCCGCAGGCTAGTCGAGCACAAACACGTGCGAGAGGATGCATCCCGCAGGCTAGTCGAGCAAAAACACGTGCGAGAGGATGCATCCCGCAGGCTAGTCGAGTAAAAACACGTGCGAAAGGATGCATCCCGCAGGCTAGTCGAGCACAAACACGTGCGAGGTTTTGTGGGATGCGCATGCGCAGGTTTTGTGGGATGCGCATGCGCAGGTTTTTTGGGATGCGCATGCGCAGGTTTTTTGGGATGCGCATGGCTAGTCGAGCAAAAACACGTGCGAGAGGATGCATCCCGCAGGCTAGTCGAGTAAAAACACGTGCGAGAGGATGCATCCTGCAGGCTGGTCGAGTAAAAACACGTGCGAGAGGATGCATCCCGCAGGCTAGTCGAGCACAAACACGTGCGAGAGGATGCATCCCGCAGGCTAGTCGAGCAAAAACACGTGCGAGAGGATGCATCCCGCAGGCTAGTCGAGTAAAAACACGTGCGAAAGGATGCATCCCGCAGGCTAGTCGAGCACAAACACGTGCGAGGTTTTTTGGGATGCGCATGGCTAGTCGAGCAAAAACACGTGCGAGAGGATGCATCCCGCAGGCTAGTCGAGCAAAAACACGTGCGAGAGGATGCATCCCGCAGGCTAGTCGAGTAAAAACACGTGCGAGAGGATGCATCCCGCAGGCTAGTCGAGCAAAAACACGTGCGAGAGGATGCATCCCGCAGGCTAGTCGAGCAAAAACACGTGCGAGAGGATGCATCCCGCAGGCTAGTCGAGTAAAAACACGTGCGAGTGGATGCATCCCGCAAGCTAGTCGAGCAAAAACACGTGCGAGAGGATGCATCCCGCAGGCTAGTCGAGCAATAACACGTGCGAGAGGATGCATCCCGCAGGGTAGTCGAGTAAAAACACGTGCGAGAGGATGCATCCCGCAGGCTAGTCGAGCAAAAACACGTGCGAGAGGATGCATCCCGCAGGCTAGTCGAGCAAAAACACGTGCGAGAGGATGCATCCCGCAGGCTAGTCGAGCAAAAACACGTGCGAGAGGATGCATCCCGCAGGCTAGTCGAGCAAAAACACGTGCGAGAGGATGCATCCCGCAGGCTAGTCGAGTAAAAACACGTGCGAGAGGATGCATCCCGCAGGCTAGTCGAGCACAAACACGTGCGAGAGGATGCATCCCGCAGGCTAGTCGAGCACAAACACGTGCGAGAGGATGCATCCCGCAGGCTAGTCGAGCAAAAACACGTGCGAGAGGATGCATCCCGCAGGCTAGTCGAGTAAAAACACGTGCGAAAGGATGCATCCCGCAGGCTAGTCGAGCACAAACACGTGCGAGGTTTTGTGGGATGCGCATGCGCAGGTTTTGTGGGATGCGCATGCGCAGGTTTTTTGGGATGCGCATGCGCAGGTTTTTTGGGATGCGCATGGCTAGTCGAGCAAAAACACGTGCGAGAGGATGCATCCCGCAGGCTAGTCGAGTAAAAACACGTGCGAGAGGATGCATCCTGCAGGCTGGTCGAGTAAAAACACGTGCGAGAGGATGCATCCCGCAGGCTAGTCGAGCACAAACACGTGCGAGAGGATGCATCCCGCAGGCTAGTCGAGCAAAAACACGTGCGAGAGGATGCATCCCGCAGGCTAGTCGAGTAAAAACACGTGCGAAAGGATGCATCCCGCAGGCTAGTCGAGCACAAACACGTGCGAGGTTTTGTGGGATGCGCATGCGCAGGTTTTTTGGGATGCGCATGGCTAGTCGAGCAAAAACACGTGCGAGAGGATGCATCCCGCAGGCTAGTCGAGCAAAAACACGTGCGAGAGGATGCATCCCGCAGGCTAGTCGAGTAAAAACACGTGCGAGAGGATGCATCCCGCAGGCTAGTCGAGCAAAAACACGTGCGAGAGGATGCATCCCGCAGGCTAGTCGAGCAAAAACACGTGCGAGAGGATGCATCCCGCAGGCTAGTCGAGTAAAAACACGTGCGAGAGGATGCATCCCGCAGGCTAGTCGAGCACAAACACGTGCGAGAGGATGCATCCCGCAGGCTAGTCGAGCAAAAACACGTACGAGAGGATGCATCCCGCAGGCTAGTCGAGTAAAAACACGTGCGAAAGGATGCATCCCGCAGCCTAGTCGAGCACAAACACGTGCGAGGTTTTGTGGGATGCGCATGCGCAGGTTTTTTGGGATGCGCATGCGCAGGTTTTTTGGGATGCGCATGGCTAGTCGAGCAAAAACACGTGCGAGAGGATGCATCCCGCAGGCTAGTCGAGCAAAAACACGTGCGAAAGGATGCATCCCGCAGGCTAGTCGAGTAAAAACACGTGCGAGAGGATGCATCCTGCAGGCTAGTCGAGTAAAAACACGTGCGAGAGGATGCATCCCGCAGGCTAGTCGAGTAAAAACACGTGCGAGAGGATGCATCCCGCAGGCTAGTCGAGTAAAAACACGTGCGAGAGGATGCATCCCGCAGGCTAGTCGAGTAAAAACACGTGCGAGAGGATGCATCCCGCAGGCTAGTCGAGTAAAAACACGTGCGAGAGGATGCATCCTGCAGGCTGGTCGAGTAAAAACACGTGCGAGAGGATGCATCCCGCAGGCTAGTCGAGCACAAACACGTGCGAGAGGATGCATCCCGCAGGCTAGTCGAGCAAAAACACGTGCGAGAGGATGCATCCCGCAGGCTAGTCGAGTAAAAACACGTGCGAAAGGATGCATCCCGCAGGTTAGTCGAGCACAAACACGTGCGAGGTTTTGTGGGATGCGCATGCGCAGGTTTTGTGGGATGCGCATGCGCAGGTTTTTTGGGATGCGCATGGCTAGTCGAGCAAAAACACGTGCGAGAGGATGCATCCCGCAGGCTAGTCGAGCAAAAACACGTGCGAGAGGATGCATCCCGCAGGCTAGTCGAGTAAAAACACGTGCGAGAGGATGCATCCCGCAGGCTTGTCGAGCAAAAACACGTGCGAGAGGATGCATCCCGCAGGCTAGTCGAGCAAAAACACGTGCGAGAGGATGCATCCCGCAGGCTAGTCGAGTAAAAACACGTGCGAAAGGATGCATCCCGCAGGCTAGTCGAGCACAAACACGTGCGAGAGGATGCATCCTGCAGGCTAGTCGAGTAAAAACACGTGCGAGAGGATGCATCCCGCAGGGTAGTCGATTAAAAAGACGTGCGAGAGGATGCATCCCGCAGGCTAGTCGAGTAAAAACACGTGCGAGAGGATGCATCCCGCAGGCTAGTCGAGCAAAAACACGTGCGAGAGGATGCATCCCGCAGGCTAGTCGAGCAAAAACACGTGCGAGAGGATGCATCCCGCAGGCTAGTCGAGTAAAAACACGTGCGAGAGGATGCATCCCGCAGGCTAGTTGAGCACAAACACGTGCGAGAGGATGCATCCCGCAGGCTAGTCGAGCAAAAACACGTGCGAGAGGATGCATCCCGCAGGCTAGTCGAGTAAAAACACGTGCGAGAGGATGCATCCCGCAGGCTAGTTGAGCACAAACACGTGCGAGAGGATGCATCCCGCAGGCTAGTCGAGTAAAAACACGTGCGAGAGGATTCATCCCGCAGGCTAGTCGAGTAAAAACACGTGCGAGAGGATGCATCCCGCAGGCTAGTCGAGTAAAAACACGTGCGAGAGGATGCATCCCGCAGGCTAGTCGAGTAAAAACACGTGCGAGAGGATGCATCCCGCAGGGTAGTCGAGTAAAAACACGTGCGAGAGGATGCATCCCGCAGGCTAGTCGAGCAAAAACACGTGCGAGAGGATGCATCCCGCAGGCTAGTCGAGCAAAAACACGTGCGAGAGGATGCATCCCGCAGGCTAGTCGAGTAAAAACACGTGCGAGAGGATGCATCCCGCAGGCTAGTCGAGCAAAAACACGTGCGAGAGGATGCATCCCGCAGGCTAGTCGAGCAAAAACACGTGCGAGAGGATGCATCCCGCAGGCTAGTCGAGTAAAAACACGTGCGAGAGGATGCATCCCGCAGGCTAGTCGAGCACAAACACGTGCGAGAGGATGCATCCCGCATGCTAGTCGAGCACAAACACGTGCGAGAGGATGCATCCCGCAGGCTAGTCGAGCAAAAACACGTGCGAGAGGATGCATCCCGCAGGCTAGTCGAGTAAAAACACGTGCGAAAGGATGCATCCCGCAGGCTAGTCGAGCACAAACACGTGCGAGGTTTTGTGGGATGCGCATGCGCAGGTTTTGTGGGATGCGCATGCGCAGGTTTTTTGGGATGCGCATGCGCAGGTTTTTTGGGATGCGCATGGCTAGTTGAGCAAAAACACGTGCGAGAGGATGCATCCCGCAGGCTAGTCGAGCAAAAACACGTGCGAGAGGATGCATCCCGCAGGCTAGTCGAGTAAAAACACGTGCGAGAGGATGCATCCTGCAGGCTGGTCGAGTAAAAACACGTGCGAGAGGATGCATCCCGCAGGCTAGTCGAGCACAAACACGTGCGAGAGGATGCATCCCGCAGGCTAGTCGAGCAAAAACACGTGCGAGAGGATGCATCCCGCAGGCTAGTCGAGTAAAAACACGTGCGAGAGGATGCATCCCGCAGGCTAGTCGAGTAAAAACACGTGCGAGGTTTTGTGGGATGCGCATGCGCAGGTTTTGTGGGATGCGCATGCGCAGGTTTTTTGGGATGCGCATGGCTAGTCGAGCAAAAACACGTGCGAGAGGATGCATCCCGCAGGGTAGTCGAGTAAAAACACGTGCGAGAGGATGCATCCCGCAAGCTAGTCGAGTAAAAACACGTGCGAGAGGATGCATCCCGCAGGCTAGTCGAGCAATAACACGTGCGAGAGGATGCATCCCGCAGGGTAGTCGAGTAAAAACACGTGCGAGAGGATGCATCCCGCAGGCTAGTCGAGCAAAAACACGTGCGAGAGGATGCATCCCGCAGGCTAGTCGAGCAAAAACACGTGCGAGAGGATGCATCCCGCAGGCTAGTCGAGTAAAAACACGTGCGAGAGGATGCATCCCGCAGGCTAGTCGAGCACAAACACGTGCGAGAGGATGCATCCCGCAGGCTAGTCGAGCACAAACACGTGCGAGAGGATGCATCCCGCAGGCTAGTCGAGCAAAAACACGTGCGAGAGGATGCATCCCGCAGGCTAGTCGAGTAAAAACACGTGCGAAAGGATGCATCCCGCAGGCTAGTCGAGCACAAACACGTGCGAGGTTTTGTGGGATGCGCATGCGCAGGTTTTGTGGGATGCGCATGCGCAGGTTTTTTGGGATGCGCATGCGCAGGTTTTTTGGGATGCGCATGGCTAGTCGAGCAAAAACACGTGCGAGAGGATGCATCCCGCAGGCTAGTCGAGCAAAAACACGTGCGAGAGGATGCATCCCGCAGGCTAGTCGAGTAAAAACACGTGCGAGAGGATGCATCCTGCAGGCTGGTCGAGTAAAAACACGTGCGAGAGGATGCATCCCGCAGGCTAGTCGAGCACAAACACGTGCGAGAGGATGCATCCCGCAGGCTAGTCGAGCAAAAACACGTGCGAGAGGATGCATCCCGCAGGCTAGTCGAGTAAAAACACGTGCGAAAGGATGCATCCCGCAGGCTAGTCGAGCACAAACACGTGCGAGGTTTTGTGGGATGCGCATGCGCAGGTTTTTTGGGATGCGCATGCGCATGTTTTTTGGGATGCGCATGGCTAGTCGAGCAAAAACACGTGCGAGAGGATGCACCCCGCAGGCTAGTCGAGTAAAAACACGTGCGAGAGGATGCATCCCGCAGGCTAGTCGAGTAAAAACACGTGCGGGAGGATGCATCCCGCAGGCTAGTCGAGTAAAAACACGTGCGAGAAAATGCATCCCGCAGGCTAGTCGAGCAAAAACACGTGCGAGAGGATGCATCCCGCAGGCTAGTCGAGTAAAAACACGTGCGAGAGGATGAATCTCGCAGGCTAGTCGAGTAAAAACACGTGCGAGAGGATGCATCCCGCAAGCTAGTCGAGCAAAAACACGTGCGAGAGGATGCATCCCGCAGGCTAGTCGAGCAATAACACGTGCGAGAGGATGCATCCTGCAGGGTAGTCGAGTAAAAACACGTGCGAGAGGATGCATCCCGCAGGCTAGTCGAGCAAAAACACGTGCGAGAGGATGCATCCCGCAGGCTAGTCGAGCAAAAACACGTGCGAGAGGATGCATCCCGCAGGCTAGTCGAGCAAAAACACGTGCGAGAGGATGCATCCCGCAGGCTAGTCGAGCAAAAACACGTGCGAGAGGATGCATCCCGCAGGCTAGTCGAGTAAAATCACGTGCGAGAGGATGCATCCCGCAGGCTAGTCGAGCACAAACACGTGCGAGAGGATGCATCCCGCAGGCTAGTCGAGCACAAACACGTGCGAGAGGATGCATCCCGCAGGCTAGTCGAGCAAAAACACGTGCGAGAGGATGCATCCCGCAGGCTAGTCGAGTAAAAACACGTGCGAAAGGATGCATCCCGCAGGCTAGTCGAGCACAAACACGTGCGAGGTTTTGTGGGATGCGCATGCGCAGGTTTTGTGGGATGCGCATGCGCAGGTTTTTTGGGATGCGCATGCGCAGGTTTTTTGGGATGCGCATGGCTAGTCGAGCAAAAACACGTGCGAGAGGATGCATCCCGCAGGCTAGTCGAGCAAAAACACGTGCGAGAGGATGCATCCCGCAGGCTAGTCGAGTAAAAACACGTGCGAGAGGATGCATCCTGCAGGCTGGTCGAGTAAAAACACGTGCGAGAGGATGCATCCCGCAGGCTAGTCGAGCACAAACACGTGCGAGAGGATGCATCCCGCAGGCTAGTCGAGCAAAAACACGTGCGAGAGGATGCATCCCGCAGGCTAGTCGAGTAAAAACACGTGCGAAAGGATGCATCCCGCAGGCTAGTCGAGCACAAACACGTGCGAGGTTTTGTGGGATGCGCATGCGCAGGTTTTTTGGGATGCGCATGCGCAGGTTTTTTGGGATGCGCATGCGCAGGTTTTTTGGGATGCGCATGGCTAGTCGAGCAAAAACACGTGCGAGAGGATGCATCCCGCAGGCTAGTCGAGTAAAAACACGTGCGGGAGGATGCATCCCGCAGGCTAGTCGAGTAAAAACACGTGCGAGAAAATGCATCCCGCAGGCTAGTCGAGCAAAAACACGTGCGAGAGGATGCATCCCGCAGGCTAGTCGAGTAAAAACACGTGCGAGAGGATGAATCTCGCAGGCTAGTCGAGTAAAAACACGTGCGAGAGGATGCATCCCGCAAGCTAGTCGAGCAAAAACACGTGCGAGAGGATGCATCCCGCAGGCTAGTCGAGCAATAACACGTGCGAGAGGATGCATCCCGCAGGGTAGTCGACTAAAAACACGTGCGAGAGGATGCATCCCGCAGGCTAGTCGAGCAAAAACACGTGCGAGAGGATGCATCCCGCAGGCTAGTCGAGCAAAAACACGTGCGAGAGGATGCATCCCGCAGGCTAGTCGAGCAAAAACACGTGCGAGAGGATGCATCCCGCAGGCTAGTCGAGCAAAAACACGTGCGAGAGGATGCATCCCGCAGGCTAGTCGAGTAAAAACACGTGCGAGAGGATGCATCCCGCAGGCTAGTCGAGCACAAACACGTGCGAGAGGATGCATCCCGCAGGCTAGTCGAGCACAAACACGTGCGAGAGGATGCATCCCGCAGGCTAGTCGAGCAAAAACACGTGCGAGAGGATGCATCCGCAGGCTAGTCGAGTAAAAACACGTGCGAAAGGATGCATCCCGCAGGCTAGTCGAGCACAAACACGTGCGAGGTTTTGTGGGATGCGCATGCGCAGGTTTTGTGGGATGCGCATGCGCAGGTTTTTTGGGATGCGCATGCGCAGGTTTTTTGGGATGCGCATGGCTAGTCGAGCAAAAACACGTGCGAGAGGATGCATCCCGCAGGCTAGTCGAGCAAAAACACGTGCGAGAGGATGCATCCCGCAGGCTAGTCGAGCAAAAACACGTGCGAGAGGATGCATCCCGCAGGCTAGTCGAGTAAAAACACGTGCGAGAGGATGCATCCCGCAGGCTAGTCGAGTAAAAACACGTGCGAGAGGATGCATCCCGCAGGCTAGTCGAGCAAAAACACGTGCGAGAGGATGCATCCCGCAGGCTAGTCGAGTAAAAACACGTGCGAGAGGATGCATCCCGCAGGCTAGTTGAGCACAAACACGTGCGAGAGGATGCATCCCGCAGGCTAGTCGAGCAAAAACACGTGCGAGAGGATGCATCCCGCAGGCTAGTCGAGTAAAAACACGTGCGAGAGGATGCATCCCGCAGGCTAGTTGAGCAAAAACGTGCGAGAGGATGCATCCCGCAGGCTAGTCGAGTAAAAACACGTGCGAGAGGATGCATCCCGCAGGCTAGTCGAGTAAAAACACGTGCGAGAGGATGCATCCCGCAGGCTAGTCGAGTAAAAACACGTGCGAGAGGATGCATCCCGCAGGCTAGTCGAGTAAAAACACGTGCGAGAGGATGCATCCCGCAGGCTAGTCGAGTAAAAACACGTGCGAGAGGATGCATCCCGCAGGCTAGTCGAGCAAAAACACGTGCGAGAGGATGCATCCCGCAGGCTAGTCGAGCAAAAACACGTGCGAGAGGATGCATCCCGCAGGCTAGTCGAGTAAAAACACGTGCGAGAGGATGCATCCCGCAGGCTAGTCGAGCAAAAACACGTGCGAGAGGATGCATCCCGCAGGCTAGTCGAGCAAAAACACGTGCGAGAGGATGCATCCCGCAGGCTAGTCGAGTAAAAACACGTGCGAGAGGATGCATCCCGCAGGCTAGTCGAGCACAAACACGTGCGAGAGGATGCATCCCGCATGCTAGTCGAGCACAAACACGTGCGAGAGGATGCATCCCGCAGGCTAGTCGAGCAAAAACACGTGCGAGAGGATGCATCCCGCAGGCTAGTCGAGTAAAAACACGTGCGAAAGGATGCATCCCGCAGGCTAGTCGA